>NC_080420.1:47604356-47756189 GCF_029873635.1 Malania oleifera
AAAAATTAGGAAGATAAGCAATTTTCTAATTTTTTGGATATATTTTTAGAAAATTCACATAAAAGTCCCTCCCCTACAGATGCCTTGGAACATAAATGCACAAAATATGTCAAATTCCTGAGGGACTCATCAAAGAACCAGAAGTTGGAGGAGTCAAAACAGTGAAGCTTACCGAGGCGTTTGTATGCTTGTAGGCTATTCTCAAAAGAAATTGCCTCAAAATTAAAATATCAGGGGAGTTTTGCTTTGCCTTGCACTATTGAACCACCTTTATTTTTTGAGAAAGTTTTTATTGATCTTGGTGCTAGGCTTCAATTTAGGCCCTTGCTAGTTTGCAGGAATGGACTTGGAGAGAGAAACCAACACCATTTTTTGGCAAAAGAAGACCCCCCGATCCATCCAAACCCCGTATCACATGGAATATGAGAAAGACCCCAGCCCACTCGGTAAAAGGGCGCCGACTAAGATATAAATTTAATTTTTCCTGTGATTTGTGGTGTTTTACAAAAGGGGAAAATTATGGAGGAAGACCCCTCCCAGAAATCCCCCCCCACTAATTCTTGGAGACCATTCTTGGCACTGGAAGGCGTTACATTGCTGTTCAAAAAGGTGAGTTAACACTGAGAGTGGAGAAGGAAGAGGATTATGTCAAAACCCCCTATACCACGCCAGAGATCCCCCCTAGAGATCCAAGACCACGTGCTTCTACGGCCCGCTCACCCCCCGATGTCATTCAGCAGGTGTAGAAACAAAGTTCTTTCAAAAAGATTGTACAAGTTGATCACCATAGAAACCGATCCTTGCAGAAGATACAACACAGAAGCGTGTGGGGAGGCTTAGAAACCTAGGTAGCAAGGATTGGACTTGTAATCTCTAAAGGAAAGAGCGCAACAAACTATATCTTAGATTTGAAACAATTCCCTAGCATCCTTCGCTTTGCATTCTCAGGTGCCTGCGATGAAAATGCACCAAATCTAAAAGAGCAGACGAAGAAGTGGACAGAGAATTGGAATGAACAAACCGATCTAGGTGGAGTTTGCCCAGGAACAACAGGTTCTACTCTTAAACTCACGAAGTTTACCCACACCCACTCTCACAGGGAATATATTCAGTGTGAATGTCCAGAGATTGATTGAAGCACTTTATGGAGTAACAATGAGAGAGGAAACTGTTTGCATTATTTCTTTGCGTGATCTTGGTGAGAAGATTGTTGAAACGTCTCGCTGGAGACGTTTAAAACAGCGTTAGGGAGGGCACACCCCCCCAAGAGTTTTCTTTGTTATTCCTTTATTATTATTTATTTATCTATGCCCTTTGAATAATTTAGATTTTCGATGCAAGTCACTTTTGGCTATGAGTACAGAGTGAAAATTAAAACTCCTCGACGGATCACCAATAAGTCAGGGAGGGAAGTTTCTTTTTTTTCTTCAATCCTTCTATTTTGAATTTACAGTGAAAAAAAAAAACAAAAAAAATGTGTCGTGAATGATGCTATTATGCCCTTCATAACCCCTGCATATAACCCCCCCCCCCCCCCCCCTAGGAGCACCAACATGGGGTCATTTATGGGGAGTTTCTATTTATATGGCTAAACTAGGAATCGTAACTCATTGAAAGTTGATGGTAAGTGCACTTGGTTAATCGGCTATTATATATATTAAACACATTTTGTATCTACATGGGATCTCTTTGAGGCTAAAAAAATACAACGTTCACGGACTTATGTAGCACTTAGGGGTCCTTGTGAACACTGAGTGAGAGACTGCCCTGGAGACTTTGACCACCCACTTGTGAGGTGGTGGGTACTGTTGACCATTTAAGCTCTGTGGTAGTTTTTGACGTCAACTCCAGAAGTTCATCTGGTACACTCAACTTCACTATTCGTTTCTGGATCCTCTTTGTACATACGTTCTTGGTTTTTGAATTGACTGCTCGCATAGAGGTGACATCTAGTGGGGAGATACAAAACTTGTCTTGCGCACCCCCCCCTAATCAAGATCCCCCCCCCTCCGTGAAGGCCGAAACCCCCCCACCCCTAGAAATAGACTTATTTAATGGATTCTCTTGTTCGAGCTTAAGGCACGAGGGTGGTGAAACAATAAATAAAGAAGTGTTATGATTGTCTTAATTGACCATGAAAAGAAAGAAATGAAAGAAATTGAAAAATGAGCAGAAGAAAGAAAGAACAAGAAGAAAGAACCCAGAAGAAAGAAAAGGAGGAAATAGGAAATACCCTTACCCTACAAGAGGTGAAGATTAAGACCTGCGCCACACACAACTACAACAAAAGTCAAGGACAAGGATGCATGTTTATCCACATATGAAGACTCTTCACAAACTAATGCTCAGATTGTCTTCACGAAAGTTTGTGAATAAGTGACCCTCTACGCCGGTGGTCTCGGTTTGGACATGGTGAGTAGGTGAGACGATTGCCCTAGGAGTGAAGGACCCCGACACCCTCCTAAACAGGCTGATTCCTTTCAGACTAGGCCACTCCATACAATTTAAGTGTCCTTGCAGTAAGTGGGATGTTTGATCATGACACCACTCCTCACAATGATGAGTGAACACACCTTGGAGTGTTTGAGAGGTATACCAGTTAGGCCGAGTCAAAGCGACATTTTTGAGCGTTTTCCACGGCCATTATATGGGGTGTAACGATTCAACCTACACGAGCTTCAAGGATTCGCCAGTTTTATTATTGAATTTATATGGCTACAATTAACTCTGTAATTGTGCCTCGCGGGTTAATTACGTGGTTATTCTAATGGCTATATAATGATGAGATTGCCCCTTTTATTAAGGACTACTCGGAGTTAGTTGCGTGACTGGGTCTGATGAGTTTTGTGTGTAATTTGGTGATATTCCTGGATGGAAAGGTTTTATAGTTGTGTGCCTCCTGTGTATTTCATCATTTGTGAAATTGGTATGACTGACACCCTAACAAATGCATTCATTTTATTTTGCTAGGGGTCAACTCCACGCAAAACCCTCGCCCCTCCCCTCGTTTCACGCGTTCACGCAGTAGTGAGCAGGTTTGGCCTTTCTCAAGATGTCCCGATCAGGTGCACTTTTTTCCAATGACTTACTTCTGTTGCGGTTTCATATTACCCCCCCCCACGGCATACATGATTTTGTATTTAAATGACTAACTACTCTAATATTCTAAACATTGTATTCACCATTATAAACATTGCCGGTTTGGTTCCCGTGGACGTGCACTCTGGTACACGCACGCCGGCGTTTTGATCTTGATGGGACGCTGCGGCACACCGGCAACTGACCGGGAGACACTCTGGCGTCCGATCGGCAGCACGTCAGCGTCCGAGCGTACCAACACCGCTGGGGAGGCACGCACCACCACCGCCTACGGGGCCGAGCCTCTGCCACAGACCGTGACGGATCTGGCTCAAACTTAGGTCCTGGGCCCCCCCCGCAGCCCCGAGGGAGGGATGCCGCCTAGGTAGAAAGTCGGACTCCTAGCACGCATTGGCTCAGAAGGAAGGCTCCTTGCTTCTGAGTTAGGGCACACAGCGCGGACGAGAATGCCGGGATGTATACGATAAGAGGGATAGATCGCCCCCCAAGAAGGGAAGCGAAATGCGGGGAGCTTAGGGTAGGGCCGGAAGCGGAAGCAGGAGACCGAAAATTAAAGCGGAAGGCCAGGAGAGAGGGGGGTAAACCGGGGGGGACGAAGCCGGTCGCAGGTACAGAGGGGTGAGGCAATAGCCAGCCCTCCTACCCCCCCCGTAGAAAGATAAGCAAAACAATTACAATTTTTTGTGTTTGTTGTTTTACAAATACTGGCAGCATCAAGGCGAATTCAGACGTGAAGTTAGCTACGCCGTTTATGGATTTTTTTTTTTTTTTTCAACCAAAGTTTAGTTTTCGTAATATTGGGCGTAACATTCTATACGAGCTCCGATTGAGATGATTCAAAATTGGGAAAAGCGGAAAAAAAAAAGCTCTACATCTTTATGTTTTAAATTTTCAATTTGAGAGTTACCGAGCTTAAGGGATCGAAAGTGGGTTCCAAGAATAGGAGGGGGCACGTGTCTTGAGAGGGCGGAGGGAAAAGAACCCACGGCCCATTCATATGGTCACGACATATATGTATCCCAAATGAGGATATCCGGGCGATAGAGGAGCGTAAAAGCAAGGGCGGCGGCTGAGACAGAGCCCGAGAGACTGCACTGCGAGCATACAAAAAATCAAAAAATGAGATGGACCCAGCATGCAGCTAGGTCTCTCATCAGGATAGTGTGAGCGCTGGGTCTAGGAATGGCACGGAAAAAAAGAATGGCCCCATGGTGGAATGGAAAGAAGAAAAAAAGAAGAAAAAGAAGAAAGAAAAGAAGAAAGACAAAGAAAAGGAAAAGCAAAAGGAAAGGATTGAAAAAAAGGAAAAGTCAAAGGAGGTTTCATTGGTAGGACCGCCCGTTGTCCCCCCGCTCTTCCCCCCCCCCGCCCCCCCCCCCCCCCCCCCCCCCCCCCACGGTGCAACGGAGGAGGAGATAAGAGCAGCGTTTGCCTTGGGGCTTGTAAGGAGGGGACGACTCCCCCCCCCTCCCCCGCTCCACCCCCGAGGGCCGACACCCATAGGGAAGAAAAAAAAACCCCCCAACACCAAAAAAGGATTTTTTCTTGGGAGAAGAGAAAGAGAGGGAAGCAAAAAGCACAAGAGTTTCTGGACAAAATTATTTTTGGGGAGCCTTTTTTGTGGTTTCTTTGGTGGGGGTTGCGGAGATACACACCCACAGACAGCAAAGGAGCCCCCCCCCCCGTTGGAAACCGCACGCAAAAATACTATTTTCAGAATAACAAAGGCGGCGAACAACGGCGGGTGCGTTCGGGGTGTTTCGAGGTTGTTAGTGTGGTTGTGTGTTAGTGACGCAGGGGTTGGTTGGTGTGGACGGCGAAGCCAGGTATGCGGACGAGGCGTCGTGCGGCGAGTGATCTTTTCCGTCGTCGTCCAAATTGAAGAAAAAATATGGTAAACTGTTATGTGGAGTTAATTTCAGGAAGAATAAATTTTGCAATTCTAGGACAAAGACTTTTGTATGTAAGCCAGTTTCGAACTAGCTTGCTCTTGATGCTCATAGTGGAAATAGTTTCATAATGTTGTTTGATTTTCTGTGCCTAATGCTTAATAACCTGACCATTAATTAAAATGATTTTATTTAGTCTTGGTAATTTGTAACGACAAGGGGGGGCGGGGATTATAGGATAGATCTTGATATAATTCAAGCGTAGCGAGCGTAATCTAATAATAGAGATCGAAAGGACTTAAAAAAAGACTTTTGTAGACTACCGTACAAAAAAAATCGAGGGGTCGTACTGCCGTTCTTGCAGTAGTAATTTGCTGCGACTTCTTAGTACAAGAATAATAAAAAGAATAGGTTTAGATTGACTAGCGAAAGAGGCTTTTGGAAAAAATTGGCGATTTTGCAACAAATAGAGAAAATGAAGTTAAAGAAAAAATGAAGTTGTTAAATTAGCTAAATGAGTAAAGCAGAGTGACCCCGAAATACGTGAAATCGGTTTCCTAGAAGTTTTCACCATCATCAACTGGAACGCGGTTATCCAGTTTTTTTTTTTTTTTTAAGATTCTCCTGAATAGTGTCTTTAAAGTAGCTTTGTTAATTTTGCAGTACTCCTAAAATCTTAATTTTTCTAAATAAAATCAAGGTTATGTATAAAATTTCGCGTACTTGGTTTAAAATTCGACATCAATCCCGGAGAACAATACTCTACCACATAATTATATTATAAAACTACGATAATGGCACTTGCCAGGTTGCACCGGTCCGTGTATCCCTAATCCTATGCCAGTGACTAATTCCCGAGATCACGTTCTTTTTCAACGTCCCGTCGCCGCCCCACCATTATCTGAATCCTTAACCCCTTCCATTACTAAACCCAGTTATCTTGATCTTTACTATTCCCTTCCATATGTCGCAAGGTTGATATTGTAAGGTTACACCTATCGAAATAAACTGTGGTACTCCTCAGTCAATCTATGCTGCAGATGGCACGAAAGAGGTTCCGAGAGTCTAGACCCAAGGATTCTTGCTTGTTTCCAAGAAACATCTGAACGGCATCTTTTTATCCTCAGAAGAGGGAGATTGCTTCAATCTTTACCCAGAGGATCTTTTCTGGACCGTTACACTGGTTTTTTTTTAAACTGTTCCAAACCTTTCACCAGTCTCCAGCATTGTCAACTTTTTTTGTGCCAGGGAACTTTAGGTGATTTCTCCCCGATCTAGAGCGTCTAGTTACCCTAGATCTCCAGAGGTTTGATCGTCCCTAACCCGATTCCTTTCCTTGGACTTTCCTTCCACATCAAGGTTGAACTTGAAAGTGGAGGGGCATTGGTTGACGCATTATGATCTCTTCCGTCAAAAAACCATTGAGACCTCGTCGTACTAGCTTCGATCTCCTTGAAAGTTACTGGTGCAATTATAACCAATACCTTTCCACTCAAGAAGCTTTTACTAAGCAATCATTGAGTAGTGCACTACTCTTATTGTGCAAATCGCCCCCGTAATTTCAACACCGAGGCCGACTTTGATCGACAGTTCGTTGAAACTATTAGGTGTGAGCGCCTCGAAGGCAGGCCACTGGAAGGCCAGGTGTCTGCTTGGTAAAACTCGGAACGCAGGGCCTGGTCGCACACCGCGTCGTATGCGAGTGGACGGACACGGGATTACGGGGAGAGCAATCACAAGGTTTTCCAAATTTTTTAAACTGCGGCGACACCGCCTGGGCGGCGTGTAGACCTTATTCCCGGTGCTGTGCTCTTCCCTATTGGACCGAGCGATCGACGACAGGAGAGTCCTAGGGAACCATAACGCGGGGAAGCCGGAGGGCTGCCGTAAAGGTTCGCAATAACGAAAGAGCGTTGCGAGAGTGACAAATAGAAGGAGAATCACGGTAGGAGACGGCGGCGGCAGATAGACTGAACCAAACGTCATTCGATGCTCTGAGAGATTTTTGGTTAAGCATTCCATATTATACCTTCAGGATTATGGCTCTTCTCTTTCAATGAGTGTAAGCCTACAAATTTCCCTACTACACAAGTAGCCTCCATATGCATTTCCCTAAAATAGAAATTGGGTGTAAACATCTCGATCTATAAGCTCATTTTGTTGACATCTACTTATCTGACTTAAATATTTGAACTTTCACCTCAAAACAGACAGCACAAATTGTATCCCAAGCGAACAGTCGCAAAACCTTAAAATAAAAATGGTTACAGTCATTCAGGAAAATGGACCCTGAAAAGGCTCTAAACAGCGGGTCAAACATCTGGTCAAATCGATCAACTTTTCGTTAAAATAATGGGTAATTCCCATCTTTAATGAAATATTCTACGGCGTTAGTACGGTCGTTAACAGACGTCGTCTACTGAACGTGGTCTATAAGGCCACCCTGACTAACGTGGTGCTTGAAGTGATAAGTGGACCCATTGTGATTGGTTCTTACTGGAACCCATTGAACCCCGGGTCCCCAGCTAGAGCTGCTGGAAGTGGTGGGGGTCCATAGTTGACTGCGACTACTGATGCGTTGCTAATATGGGCGTCATGTGTGGACCAAAGTAACGTTTGGCTAGTGACAGCACTGATGTTTAGAGCTGACTGTTGCTACTACCCCGAGAACGACTTAGGTGACCACGTGGAGAGTAGTCAGCTTTTGTCTTGAGGCTTAACGTGGCATTGAATTGTGAGTTGAAGTGGACCACCGACACCTCGTCGACCCATGTGCACAAACGGGGTGGGCTAGTTGCGAGGCTGACATGGCACTCTCGTCATTTTCTGTCTCTTCACACCTTTAGTGTCGTGGGGTCAACGATTTTTTTTTATGCGGAGTGGGCAAGCGTGAGGAACACCTGCCAACCCATAGTGGTGTATGCGTGAAGGGCAATTAGGGGTCTGTGGAGTTAGGTCAATCTCTACCCCCCCCCCCCCCCCCCCCCCCCCCCCCCCCCCCCCCGCCTTGGCACAGCCGCGTGTGGGTTCCTTCCCCCCCGCCCCCCCTTGTGGGTCCCCCCCCCCCCCCCCCCCCCCCGTCCCTTGGGGGTACGTCCGCCCCCCCCCCCCTCCCTCCTGTGGCTTCTTCTAAGTTCGTTCGAACTCAGTTTAACCACCGTTGGCTTCGTCTTGAAAGAGAAATGTGATGGTTCTGTCTCAAAATGGTTTTGAGTTGAGATACTGGAATAAAGGCTCCAATATAGGATTTTTCTTGTTTGTCAGCAATTTTTACCGCCAACCAACCTCACTCATTGATACCAATGTTGTGGGGGGATCTAGGAGCAATATAATCACACCAAGCAAATATAGACACTATCTCACTATTTAAACTGGGGAGATTGATTACAACGAGGGGAGGAGGGTACTGCGCCAAGTATGTAACAGACTCTCAACTACTATCCCTCCTTCTCTCTCTCTCCTTCTCTCTCTCAAATATTACCAAATAATAATATTAGCTCAATGATAATATACTTTTGCATTTTCTCTGCACCCAATCTATTAATAATAATACAATTGTTTGGTTAAAAATTATTGGCTTTAAAAATTTAATGCCGCCCTCTGGTATCAAATAAAAAATTTATGGACTAGGTTGCTCCATGTAAAAGTAATGGTGATCATTTGTTGTGCCCAAAAAAAACAAAAAATCTCCGATAGCATGTGAAGCATATGAAAATTTTAAGATTTGAATATAAAATTATAATAGAAATAATAATTAATAGAATTTTAATTACGTTTAATCACACCCCACATGTATGTAGATTGAACCCCCCGGGTCCCTCTCCAATTCTTGTCTTAAAATTACCAAGGTAGTTGGTTTATAATTTTTAAACTATATTTAAATTTTCAAAAGTTTATCATTTATAGGAATAACCTTAGGGAGATGCCCAGTAAAAGCTGTTAGCTAGTCGACACATGCCCCCCCCCCCCCCCCATAAGAACCAATTAAAAAAAAAAACTCCAAATTTTAATCCATTAAGCCTCCCACTAACATATTATGCTTGACAACACAAACTTGAAGCATCTAAAAAGTCAAGATACATATTGGGGGAAAACCATACTAGCACTGGGTTTAGAATAAGCCAAAAAACGTGAGCAATTCAACGACGCACTCGTGATGGAAGACTAAATTATCCTCAAAAGGCACTCACCACATTACCAAAACTCTTCTACTAAAAGGCTAGCAGTTGAGGAGCCTTCTCACACAATCAAAATGTAGAGTTTTTTACATATATATATCGCAACTCTAACTGCGTTATACAAAAATTATTCTCCTATTAATATACAGCTCTGTCAACACCCCTGAAGCCAATCATCTCTTTGATGAATTCATCATGCTATGTCTCAACTTTATAGGGAGATAGGGGGTAATAAGTTTTGTGTATCTGCGACCATCAAACTAATACGCGATGTGCCAAACATTGACAACATATCGGTGGTCTCCTTGCTCCTACAGTGATCAACTTCACCAGCAAATTAGATGTACATACATTTACTTTCAAGTTTTCTGCCAAAAAAATAAGCACTTACAATTAGGGCTCTAAGGTAAACTCCCGATCCACTTGCAGTGCTCCTAGGGGAGTCTCCCTGAGCATTGTCATGACATGAGTAACTGTTTCCATTGCGTGACCAATGTCTAGTCAGTACAAACAATGGCATGACTAAGACTCCAATGGTTGAGTTCTCCCCCCTCGCTTAAGGGTACGTACCATGAAGTCCTTTTTTTTTTTTGTCATTATCTAGTGAGCTAATCCTTGGAGAGGTTGAAAGTGTCCTACCATGGTTTATTTTTGCTATTTATGTTTGGCGATTGCTCAGTTAAACCTCTGTAAAAATAGACTAATATACTCTGACTGAAAAAAACTGAGTTGTAGACCCACCCCCACTTGTTACCAGGCCCCACACTATGATTACTATTCTTTTATTATTATTTTGCCCCCCCTCCCCCCCCCCCCCCTCCCCCCCCTCCTCCCCCTTCCCCCCCCCCCCCCCCCCCCCCCCGCCCCCCCCCCCCCCCCCCCCTATTATAATTATCCTTATATATTCTTATTAGATTAGTATTATGTAACTCTTTTTCATAATCTTGTATTTTATATATTATGATTACTGTATTATATGATCTTAATTATGAGTTTATTATATTATTATTATTTATTATTTATATTTCATATTCTTTTATTATTTTATTAATTGTATTTAACTATTATTACTATTATCGTATTTATTATTATTATTTCATAGTATATTATTATTACTTTTAGTATTATTTCTATTAATTGTTTATTATTATTATTATTATTATTATTTATATTTATATTCATTATTCTGACATTATTTTTAATATATATATTAGTATGGCAATTTATTATTACTATTATTATCATTATATTTTTTATTATTTATCTTGTATTACTATTATTATTGTTAGTTATTATTCGGTTAGATATTAGTTATTATATTTATATTATTATATTATTATTCATTGTTATATTGTGTCCCCCACTATTCTTTTTTAGTAATCTTAGTATCATTATTAGTATTATATTATTTATTATCTGTCCCCCCGACCCGGCATTAGTATTAGTAGTATTATTATGATTTTCTGATTATTATTATTATTAGTTAGTTATTTTGTCATTTTTTTTTTTTTTTCATTTTAATAATTTTATAATAAAATTATTACCAGAAATATGAAGGAATAAACTCCCCCCATGAAAAAGGAAAGGAGAAGAAGGAATTTTTAGGTTGAGGATTTTATAAAAGGCGAGGCCAACGGCACACACAAAAGGGGGCGAGAGCAAGCAGGCCGAAAAAAAAACGCTGCTTCTTCCGCTGCTTCTCTTCCTCCTTCATCTCTACTCCGGATCGCCCCCCCCATTCATCTCACCTACCCTCCATCGGCCACACCAGTCCAACCTCCCAAGCTCTCTGCAGCGAACCACGCCGAGGCAAGCCACCATCCGACGACACGCCCGGGATCGCGGCAACTCCGCACCAACAGATCCGACCTTTTGCTCCACAAGCCAGCTGCAGTCCCTAGCTCCGCAGCACTCCGGTGGTACGAGTCTTGTGCATGCAAGGAACACACGCGACGGCACCCATTCTGACGCACCAGCCTACCCCCGCGATCACCATCACCAATGATACCAACTCCATCGCCACCAATTTTTTGTCGTCCCAGCCACGTAGACCTGCACAGTCTCCTCGCCCCACCGCCCGCTATCACCAGACTCCGGCCCACGCACGAAAACCCAGCAAGCCGCAGTCGTCACGGTGAGTCCCTCCAATCGCCGTTCCGCAATCCCGCCTATCGCCATCCTCCGGCACTACCTCCTCTCGTCAGCCCACAGTAGCCTGCTGTGTAGCTTGCCTGACTTCTGCACACACAGCATGTACATATATACCACAGTGCACACACACCACACACCATATATTATATAGTTTATAATCTCAAAGTCAAGTCACTCATACACGTTTTTTTTCTTTTCTTTTTGTTATTGTATGTGTGGATATCCTAACATATATTGTTGTGTATTATGGGTGTGTATATGTATAATATATATTTGAATAGGGTATCGTATTATTTATGTGTCAAGATTGTAAGATATATTTTGAGCTTTTAATTAGTTGTATTAGTATATGTTCGGTATGTGATTATGTTATTATTTAAGTTTAAACGTTGTATTGGTGGTGAGTTAGTTCTATTAGTTTGTTTAATTTACTTAGGGTTTGAGGATTATTATTTGTGGGCAGTTTCAAAGTTTTTATGATAATGTTCTATTATACTCTAGGGTGTTATTGTGAGATTTAGGATTGCTAATGTTTGCTTAATTATTTAAATATATGCTCATGTTGTCCTGTTGTTAATATTCATGGTGTAGGGTTTGAACGCTTTGTATGTATGAATCTTGTTCAAATGTTGTATTATGTGTACAGTTGGTGTGTTATGGCTCCCCCCCCCCTTGCGATTATTATTATTTCCCCGCCACCCCCCAGCACTTTTTGTCATTTTAACATTCAAAGTTTGATATTTTGTTATTGCGTAATGTTTCATAGTGAGGGTAGATTTTTGTGGTATCTATGGTATATATATTAAATGATTAAGTTAGTGTGGTAGACTTTTTATGATATTATATATTTATTATATTAATTGTTTTATATATTGCCAAATTATTATTGTGATGAAGTGGTATTACATATTGCATAGCTGTGGTTCAATTGACTTATATGTAAATCATAATTTGTATATGTATATCACATATTAGTATTATTGGAAACTATACATACATTTAAGATTTTGTATTTTCTTCTAATATTATGTATTTAGTGATTTTGGTTCTTAATGGATATTATATGTTTGGTAAATAGCATTTTAAATCAATGTTTAGCATCAATATTTTATGTTTAGTTTTTTAGTATATTAATAAAGTTAGTATTTAATTATAGTATCCTTAGTACTTTTAGTATCAGCTTACTTTTAGGTATATAAATATGTTTAGTATTAACATTATTAGCATCTTACTATATTAGTATTAAGTGTCCTTAATATAGATATATTATATATATATATATTATATAAGTATTAGTGACTTATTTGACATCATTAATATATAGTAGGTATGGGGCTTATATTCATACCATCTATTAAAAACCTCTCCATGTCGTATTTTAATAACCATATCATATATAATTTTAAAATTTTGGGTTTATTTCCTTAATTATTCTCCTATGATGTTTATTGCGGGGGGTATGAGCTTCGGATCAGTTACCTTTAAGCCTGAGGGAATAATATGTATATATTATCTTTATTTATTTCTTATTTATTTTCCACAATATTTATTAAATTCATTAAAAGAAAATTAAAATATTAGATAATTAGGATAATTTCAGATAATTAGCCTACCGTTCGTAATGAAAAGGGGCGCGTAGGGGGTGTCGTTACCTTCCCACCAGCCGTAACGAACTCCCCGAACCAACTCTGCGTAATGTAGCGTTCTACCCTAACGGGGTGGTGGTAGTAATTAATGTGTTTCAACCGCACTCCCAAAAGCGCGCCCCCTAGTGGCGACTCCCCCGGACAGTCCCCCAATCTTAATGAAAATAAAATGATTTTCATTTCGCAGTCGGGGCACAGCGCAACCGGGACGTCGCGACAGCTTGGAGCACTCCGCTGGGGACTTACTCCTTCCCCCCCCCCCGCCCCCCCCCCCCCCTCCTTCCTACTCCCCCCCCCCTCCACCTACCCCCCCCCCCCCCACCCCCCCCAATATCCTTCATTCCTCCCCTCCCCCCCAACCCCCTTCATTTTCACTCTCCCCCCCCCCCCTCCCCCCCCCCCCCCCTATCCCATCCTTAAGAGTAGAGCCTTTCATTAACTTCCCCCCCCCGCCCATATCATTGCCCCCCCCCCCCCAACCCCCCTTCCCCCCTTCCTTCCTCCCTCCCCCCCCCCCCCCCCCCCTTACCTTCCTAGTTCCCCCCCTTCCCCCCCCCCCCTCCCCCCCCCCCCCCCCCCCCCCTCCCCTCTCCCCCTAGACCCACCTTAGTACCCTAGCCCCCCCTCCCCCCACCACCCCCCCCCCCACCCTCCTAGTAGCCTTTTCCCCCTCCCCCCCTTTTATCCTTTCGCGTCACCCCCACCCACTTCTCCGGCTATAGAGTAGAGAGCCCCCCCCCATACTAGCCGCCCCCCCCCACCCCCCCCCCCCCCTCCCCCCCCCCCCCATTCCCCCCCGCCCCCCCCCCCCCCCCCCTCCCCCTCCTAGGACCTCCCTAGAGAGTCGAGCCTTTCCGACAAACTGTTAGTAGAGCTCCCCCCTACCCTACCTTACCACGCCACACCGCACCGGAGCACGGGCAAACCGACCCCCTCCCCCCCCCCCCCCCCCCTAGATCAGGGCAGGGGGACAGACGGAGGCGGCTCGGAGAAGAGCACACAGCCAGGTCTAGGTGGACTGAGCCGCGAGTTGTAGAGAGCCGCGTGGGCCGCTAGCGAGTCAGGCGAGCAGAGCTCTAGGAGGGGACGCGCAGCTGGACCGGAGCGGTAGGGGGCCGAGGTCGGCAGGACGGCCGAGTGTGCGGTCTCCTTGCGTCACGGACGCTGCCGGGAGACGTAGGCCCATTCAGCCCTGCATGCGGCAGCCGCGCACGCGGGCGCCGGGTACAGAGGGACACCTAGCGAGCGGGCGAGGCAGGTTAGGGGGTGGACGCGCGGCCGACAGGTGTGCACGTCAGACGAGCACAGAAAGAGCTGTGCGAGCGCGCGAGGTAAGGCGGCGAAGTGCTCAGGGACTCTGCCATCGAGCGGGGGAGCTGAGCGAGAGGGGAGCGACTGGACAGTGGGGCGGGCAGACAGGAGAATGTGGGCTACGAGTGCAGCGACCGCTCTGCGGCCGGCGGCCCATTGACGTTGCTGTTCGCCGCGTGCTTCTGGTGTAGTATATGCTGATCCCGGCGCCCAGTGCTCGGCGACGGAGTGAAGGAGGGAGCACGGATGCAGACCAAGCGCGAGTACGACGCCGAGGAAGCGGCGAGAGCGGGACGCGGTGAGAGGGGAGCAGTCAGGCGGCGGCGGCATACCCCGGCGACGCGGACGGGGTAGGGCCATCGTAGGGACGGGACCGGACTGGGACGGAGTGCGTAGGAGCGACAGAGGGCGCGGGCACGAGAACGGCCAGAGGAAGTGTAAGAGAAGAGCGGCTCAGAGAGTTGGCGGGGTGTCGAGGCTACGGCGCCGTTCCGGAGTGGTCGGATACTCATAGGAGCAGGGCGGGAAGGGAAAATCATGAGAGGTAGATAGGTAGTGCGCGCCGGGAGCGGCAGAGCTAGCGGAGACGGGTGACAGAAGACTGCCGGTGTGTCGGGCGGGTCTAGGCGGCTCACCGGTCCACTGGCGTCGTCTCGCGAGCGCATTCGTAACACCGGGGGCGAAGATACGTGTCGTATGGGACACGGCCCCGGTGGAGCACGCTAGGCGACGAGCTCGGGCGCGCGGGGAGAGATGGGCGTAAGCCGGAGCGGCCGCTGGGGATACCCCGCGGCGGCGCCGAAGGACTGCGCGGTGGGAGTAAGGAAGCGAACCTCGGCAGGTTAGCAAAGCGTAGATGGGCGCGTTGGCCCCCTAGAGAGTCGAGAAGCATTAATAAATTGAAAATTATCCCAAGTTTAAATTTAATAAATCTATTAATTACTCCTTATTTGTAAATATTGTAATTTGTAAATAACTTTACTTAATTGTAAATATTTTATTTCCATAATTTGTAAAAAACCGCAATTAATTAAAAATATTTTGTTTCCAAATTTGTTGAGCATTAATTGTAGATATTTTGTTTCTAAATATTCTGAATAAGCACATTAATTGTAGATATTGTGAATAAGCATATTAATTATAGATATTTTGTATACTAATCATTAATATTTTGTTTCCTTATTTTTTTTTCACAAATTTTTTAGAATCAACATGTTAATGGCAGATAATATGTTTCCATATCTTGTGAATAAATACATTAATGGTAGATATCTTGCTTCCATATTCTTTATAGCATGTGAATAAATGTGGGGATAGCGGGATTAGGTTAAAGTTTGAATTCACACACTCTCACGCTCTATACCCGAACTTTACCTGCTAAGATTAGATAGGGGTGTAATAGCGTTTGTCTCTTCGTAGCTTAAGCTTGATGGGACCCGCGAACCATCCCGCTCAATGCGAGTTTTGTCCGGACCCCTATGGGGGAGGATGAAATTTCAAATTGGGGACCTTTTTGTCAATAGGGATTAAAGCCTACCCACACGTAATTGTCCATAGTTTTCCCTTAATTAGGATAGAGCCATGAAGAAACCCTATAAAATAGGTGTACCTACCCTGGGTTGGGACAGGAGCCACATCCTTCTCCATGTATAGTGTGTTGTATATAAGCTATGAGATACTTTGTATTATATCATACATTTGACATCCATACATACTACTTAGCCAGTATTTTGGAAAAGCCCAATAATGAGACCATGGCCCATCTTTTCAAAAAATGAAGCACTTGGCCCAAGCATTTTAAAATATGGGTTAGCCCAACCCTTTTCAAGTAACTCGAACCCAATTTTTTTAGAAATAACAAGTATAGGCCAACCTTTTCCTAAGTAAAAACTTGGTCCAGGCCTGATTTTCAAAATGGGTCAAATCCAGATTTCCATAAATGGGCTTCGGCCTTATTACCCTAAAAATCCGGGCCCATATTTTCTAAACAATCCAAGCCCAAATCCTTTTAAAATTAGGGTCTGATCCCATCATGAAGTATATTGAAGCCCATATTTTAAAATACTTGAGGCCCAAGTGCACACTAAAGTCCACAAGTCCGCACTGAACAAATCCAACGGGTTGACCAACCTGGGTCAACCCCAACCTCAAATCATAATTTGACCCTTCATAGAATCTGAGATACATGAACCGATTGAGGGAAGAATTGAATTTAAATTGTGGCCCATCAATGATTGTCTTGAAATCTCTTATTAGTGGGACTTTTCCTAGAATGCTGACAAAGTAGTTAGTTAGGTTACATTGCATCCATGTATTCATGCGTAATTTCACGCGTAATCATGCACGCTAGGTCACATGCATGTTCATATCTCTATTTGTATGTGTAATTGCACTAGTTACATCCATGCACAAACATACATTGCATCCATGCATTCATACCTATGCATTCACGATTCTAAAAAGGGAAGGTTTTGGTTTGCAGTGCCTAGCCACAGAATTCTTCTGAGCAAGCAACATTGAGACTGTCACGCATCAATACAATACCAGGAGAAGGGCAAAAGAAATGAGTGAACAATTGGAAGGTAGAGTCCTGGGCATAGAACAAGGACAGGAAGAATTGATTGAAAAAATGAGTAAAATTATGGAATTGTTGATGAACAAAGGAAAAGCGGTACAAAATGATTCTGAAACAGATATAGACCCTACTCATGCTCCAAGGTTCACCCTAAATCATGGACAAACATCAGCTCCACCGCCGGGTGTCATGGGGGATCCAATGCCAAATATGCCTCCATTTATCCCAACTGTGCCTGCACAGGGCTTTCCAGTGGCAGGGACTTCCCCCTTAGCAACTCCTGATATGGGGATAAATAGACCTGAGTCTGAGCGTCGTTGTGACGTATTGGAGGAGCGCTTGAAAGCAATTGAAGGGTATAATACATTTGATTCCATTGACCCTAATGACCTTTGCCTAGTACCAAAGGTCACTCTGCCGCCAAAATTCAAGTTGCCGGATTTTGAAAAATTCGATGGGACCCACTGTCCTCGGACCCACCTGCGCTTGTATTGCCAAAAAAATGGCTGCACATACTGATGATGAAAGGTTGATGATGCATTGCTTTCAAGATAGTTTGACTGGAGCAGCTATCAGATGGTACATTCAGCAGGATCGAGCTCGAATTCGTACTTGGAAAGATCTGGCAAATTCCTTCATAGCTCAGTACCGCCACGTGATAGAAATGGCACCTGATCGCATGACCTTACAAGGCATGCAAATGAAACCTAATGAAACATTCAGAGAATATGCATATAGATGGAGGGACATGTCCATCCAAGTGAGCCCTCCAGTGGAAGATAGGGAGGCTATCTCCCTATTCGTGAATACATTGAAAGATCCCTACTTTGGACATCTCCTAGGGGCAACCCCACATGACTTTATGGATATTGTTGCTACTGGAGAGAGAATTGAAACGGCCATCAAAGTCGGAAGAACCAAAAGTGGTGATGCAAAAACTGACCCAAGTAAGAGGAAGAAAGATGAGGAAGCACAGATGATTCAGGGGCATCATTACCAAGAGGGTAAAACCCGGTGGACAAATAAGAATTTTGCCTACAAGCCCATAGTCCATCAGATAGTGCATTCAGGTGCGCAACCCCAAGCAGTTCCCTTTGGACCTAAGCCTATTTCAAGGCAGCTGAGTGTTCAGGACACGGGAGGGAGCCCCCTAATGGAAAGAAAGAGAAAAGAAGTTCAACCTATTCCGATGACTTACGCAGAATTGTTCCCGCAATTGGTGGAAATTCAAATGGTTGCACCAATACCAGGATTGTTGCTACAATCCCCTTTCCCAAGGTGGTACGACCCAAATGCTCGATGCGAGTATCATTCTGGGGCAATAGGTCATTCAATCGAAAAATGTTGGCATTTCAAGCATAAAGTACAAACCTTAAGAGATTTGGGTCTATTGGCAATTGAGGTGGAGGAGCCTATTGTGCAACATTGAAGGAATATTTTGAAGATCAGATCTGTCAAAGAAGTACAACAAGTTTTGAACCAGAGATATTCCGCATATAGTCTGAATAAATGGGTTTACTTTTGACCATGGAAACAGAGAAATACAAGTGGCAAGCTTTTGATTATTCGCCCCCTACATGGATGCTTTTATCTTCTTTTGTTTTCTTCTTTCTTTTGTTGCAATTTATTAAAGGTTTTATCTCCGAAGTTTCCTTTGCTATCAAAGAAACGAAATTATGCATTTTCGTATATCACTTGCATCGGGAGTTCAATGTCCAAAATTTTGTTTACTCGTGTTTCTTTGCTAAGATAAGGAAAATAAAATACCAGTATTCATGAACCAAAAGCAAGTGTTAGTTATGAAAAATTCAAGCTACGAGACGAAAATGAAGCAAGATGAAACAATGTTCGTCACTCCATGAGTTCGAATACTTCGAAGAAGTTCTGAAAGCCTCAGTAAAATATGGGTTGGTTCCATGAATCTCATGTCAGTCCGCTAATCAAGTTTTGATCGAATGATAGATGGCCATCTTTGGCCGATCAGTTATCCCTAAAAAGAACCCAATATTGATTTACCATTTGTTAACCCACTTGAGCTTGATTGTTAAACTAATTTTTCTTAAAAGTCAGTTCACCAGAAATTTAACTCGGGTTTGGGTGCCTTAGCATTTGACAAGTCATTTGAGACAATAATTATTATCAAAAGGATGGCAGGCTATTTTTTCTGCTACCCAAAAGAAAGGCAAAAGAGAAACCCCTTGCAAAGCCCTTTTTGAGCTTGAAAAATTTCATTCTTAACCCGTCAAAGGATCACACCCCATACTGGGGCAGTTTTAAGAAAATGATCAGTCCCAAATGGAATTCAAATGAAAATGAAGTTAAGATTCCTTCATAAAAGGAAAAGCAAAAGTTACGATAAAAGGAAGAAGAAAAGGAAGAAGAAAGAAAAATAAGGGACGTACTACATATGTGATTTTTGACCAAATTACCCTTGATAAAATCAACGATTTTGAGCCTTATTTAACTCTTTTCTTCTTTAACCCAAACCCTAGCCTGCATTACAGTCCAAATGAAGTCCTGACCAGATTGGTATACATTGTTGTGTCAAATGATTTGTCAGACGCAATATTGTGTTTGAACTACGTAATGACCTGATCCTGAAAGGGTACGTAGGCAACTTGTCCAAATGACAAGTTCGGTCAATATCTTGCAAGTGCCTCAATTCAAACTGGGAGCATAAAACATCATTATAGGATGGGATTTTTGAGCCTTAGTTTTCCTTTTATTCTGAAAACCTGTATCCCTCATCCAACGTTTCGTCCCGAGTCTTAAAGACCATCTTGAGATCAAAACATTAGTCGGACTTGACTGAACTAGGGGCAACCATTAAACAAAAGGTTCTCAATGGTTTCACCGCAGAACAAGGTGGAAGAATAGTCCCCCAATAAAACTGGGGCAATCGGTTAAAAAAGAAAATCAGTTATTCAGTTCGAAAAGTTAGCACCATCATCATTAGGGCTCTCGAATAGTGGTATGAATTTTTTCCATTGAAATAGCAAGCGAACTCAGTAAAGCATCTATTTTGTGCATATGACTTTTTGATTTAGCAAGTTGATGTCCTAAATGCATGATCATTCATCATTCATTCCCCCATCCAAAAAAAAAAAAAAAAATCCATTCTTCAAAAGCTCTAAAAGGAGGACGGATGGTCAAAAGGGCTTAATCACTGACACATTCGCTAAAAGAGGATCCTTGTGAAAGACAGGTAAAATGGTCAAGAATAGTTACAGATGCACTCAAATGATCCAAACTCCGTGTTGAGTTCTAGTGACGCTGATTTGGGGTGCCTTCGTGTCAAAGTCAAATTTGAAGCCAATATCAGTAACAAACGATGGTAAATGGGGCAGATTTTGGGTTGAGTTTTGTTTGGACTAATTCCGATGCCGTCATATCAGAGTGCATGATGAAAACATAGCCAATATCAGTGGATGAGGATCGAAACTAGGCAATTTTTGAGTTCATTGGAGCAAATTCAAAGTCAAAAACAGGGTCATGACCAGTGGCATGTAAACACTAGGGCAAATTTTGAGTGCCTTTTTGGAATTTGAAACATGGCCAGAATCAGCAAGCACACCCAAGATCAGAGATTGGGTTGTTGATTACAAGCATGTTGGAAGGAGAAAAGATTCATGCATTACCATGCATTTCATTTATTACCATGCATTTCATTCATTACCATACATTTCATGCATTGCATAAGAAAGAAAATATAAAGGGCATCTCATTCAATATGCATACATCTTTGCATTCACGCATCACTATGCACACAGAATAACATTTCACTGCATTCTAGCATCTTAGGTAGCAACATGCATACATATAGCAATAGAGCACTATTCAATCACACTTGCCTGGTTGAATAAACTTTTGAATAATTCTTTTGCCTCATTGACTGAGCTATTCTGGTCTAGACGTATTTTGAAATTGGGGCAGCTGGCCCCAATGCACAGATTAACATACTTTGAAACTGTGGCAGTTGACCCCTTGGTTGTTGAGTCTCAAAGAGGGTAATCTAAAGACAGCCAAAGAAACTCATGTTTTCATTCCCGATTGATAATCCCCAATGGAATAATTCTGAGCCCTATGCTTAAGGATACTTTCCAAAAAATCTCAAGACTTCGTACCCGATTCATCATCCCCCATACAAAGTAGCCATTTCCCTGGTCCAAATTGAGTCATCTACCTTAAAATTAGGGCATTGACCCTCACATCCAAAATTGGTGTTGTTCACGACGAAATCGAGGTGTTGGATCACCTCAAAGCTTTCTTGATTACCTCATTCATGAGAGCAGTTTCATCCAAATTATTCGGATTATCTTATTCACTTTTATTTGACCCATCGCGGTCCACTCTTATTGACTCATCGCGGTCCACTTTTATTGACCCATCGCGGTCCATTCTTATTAACCCTTCGTGGTCCCATCTTATTGACCCTTCGCAGTCCTACCTTATTGGCCTATCACGATCCTATTCTTATTGACCCATTGCGGTCCCATCTTATTGACCCTTCGCGGTCCCACCTTATTGACCTATCACGGTCCTATTCTTATTGACCCATTGCGGTCCCACCTTATTGACCATTTGCAGTCCTATTCTTATTGACCTATTGCGGTCCCACCTTATTGACCTATCACGGTCCCATCTTATTGACCCATTGCGATCCCACCTTATTGACCTATCACGGTCCCATTCTTATTGACCCATTGCGGTCCCACCTTATTGACCTATCACGGTCCCATCTTATTGACCCATTGCGGTCCCACCTTATTGACCTATCACGGTCCCATTCTTACTGACCCATTGCGGTCCCATCTTATTGACCCATTGCGGTCCCACCTTATTGACCCATCGTTGTCCCATCTTATTGACTATTCGCGGTCCAACTCTTATTGACCCTTCACAGTCCCACTTTATTGACCCTTGGCGGTCCCATTCTTATTGACCCATCGCGGTCCCACCTTATTGACCCTTTGTGGTCCCACCTTATTGACCTATCACGGTCCCACTTTATTGACCCTTTGCGGTCCCACCTCATTGACCCATCGAGGTCCCATCTTATTGACCATTCACGGTCCCACCTTATTGACCCTTCATGAACTATAGCTCGGGTTCCTACACCCGGTGCGAGTCACCCTTCATGAACTATAGCTCGGGTTCCTACCCCCGGTGCGAGTCACCTTTCCGTGAACTATAGCTCGGGTTCCTACACCCGGTGCAAGTCACCTTCCGTGAACTATAGCTCAGGTTCCTACACCCGGTGCAAGTCACCCTTCCCTGAACTATAGCTCGGGTTCCTACACCGGGTGCAAGTCATCCTCTTTGAACTATAGCTCAGGTTCCTACACCCGGTGCAAGTCACCTTCCGTGCACTATAGCTCGGGTTCCTACACCCGGTGCAAGTCACCCTTTTGTGAACTATAGCTCGGGTTCCTACACCCGGTGCAAGTCACCTTCCGTGCACTATAGCTCGGGTTCCTACACCCTGTGCAAGTCACCCTTTCGTGAACTATAGCTCGGGTTCCTACACCTGGTGCAAGTCACCTTCCGTGAACTATAGCTCGGGTTCCTACACCCGGTGCAAGTCACCCTTCCATGAACTATAGCTCGGGTTCCTACACCCGGTGCAAGTCATCCTCCGTGAACTATAGCTCGGGTTCCTACACCCGGTGCAAGTCACCTTCCGTGCACTATAGCTCGGGTTCCTACACCCGGTGCAAGTCACCCTTTCGTGAACTATAGCTCGGGTTCCTACACCCGGTGCAAGTCACCCTTTCGTGAACTATAGCTCGGGTTCCTACACCCGGTGCAAGTCGCCCTTTCGTGAACTATAGCTCGGGTTCCTACACCCGGTGCAAGTCCCCCTTCCGTGAACTATAGCTCGGGTTCCTACACCCGGTGCAAGTCACCCATCGTGAACTATAGCTCGGGTTCCTACACCCGGTGCAAGTCACCCATCGTGAACTATAGCTCGGGTTCCTACACCCGGTGCAAGTCACCCTTCCGTGAACTATAGCTTGGGTTCCTTCATCCGGTGCAAGTCACCCTTCCATGAACTATAGCTCGGGTTCCTACACCCGGTACAAGTCACCTTTCGTGCACTATAGCTCGGGTTCCTACACCCAGTGCAAGTCACCCCTCCGTGAACTATAGCTCGGGTTCCTACACCTGGTGCAAGTCACCTCTCATGAACTATAGCTCGGGTTCCTACACTCGACGCAAGTCATTCTCATGTGCTCTCAAGCATACATGGAAATCGATTTTCACAAATCATTTTGGTCTCTTCCGTTACAATGGGCCTGGTCCAAAATCAGCGTCTTTTATCTTTGCAGGTTTGTTGCCACAAATAACGTAGGATAGATCTTACTTTTACTTTGAAGCAACGAATCCTACAAAGAGGGGCAGCTGTAGACACCCCATTTTTACCCAGGCCCAATATATGTATTACTATTATTATTATTATTTTATTATTATTATTATTATTATTATTTATTCTTATTATTATTATTATTATTAATCTTCACTAATCTTGTTATTTTTATTATTATTATTATTATTATTGTTATTATTAT
This sequence comes from Malania oleifera, assembly GCF_029873635.1. NCBI lineage: Eukaryota > Viridiplantae > Streptophyta > Magnoliopsida > Santalales > Ximeniaceae > Malania > Malania oleifera. The sequence goes on from NC_080420.1 coordinate 47,627,775, forward strand.
TATTATTATTATTATTTATTATTTTCATTATTATTTTTATTATTTTTATCATTAGTATTTTTATTACTATTATTACTATTATCTTATTTATTATTATTATTTTTCATTAGTATTATTATTATTACTTTTATTATTATTTCTATTTATATTGTTTATTATTATTATTATTTATATTTATTATTTTCATTATTATTGACATTATTTTTAATTATTATTATTATTAGTATGTTTACCTTTATTATTACTATTATTATTATTATTTTATTTATTTATTTATATTTGTTATTACTATTATTATTGTTATTATTTATTTCGGTTATTATTATTATTATTATTATTATTATTATTATTATTATTATTATTATTATTATTGTTATTATTTTGTTGTCACTATTATTTTTAGTATCTTTATTATCATTATTATTATTACTATTATTTATTTATCTTGTTATTTATTATTATTATTATTTTCTGTATTATTATTATTATTATTAGTTATTTTTGTCATTACTATTATATATATTATTACCATAAAATATGAAGGGAATAAAAATGAAAAAGGAAAGGAGAAGAAGGAATTTTTAGGGTTGAGATTTTAAAAAAGGGGAGGCCAAGCGCACACACAAAAGGGGCGCAGCGCAGTAGGCCGAAAAAAAAAAACGCTGCTTCTTCTTCTGCTTCTTCTTCCTCCTTCATCTCTCTCGCGATCGCCATTACCATCCTCACCTAACCTCCATTGCCACACCAGTCGAACCTCCCAAGCTCTCCTGCAGCCGCAACCACTGCCGAGGCAAGCCACCATCGACGCCACGCCCGAGCTCTCGGCCAACCTCCGACCAGCAGATCCGACCTCTGCTCCACAAGACAGCTGCAGCCCCTAGCTCCAGCAGCACTCCGGTACGAGTCTTTTGCATGCACAGACACACGCGACGGCAACACATCTGACGCACACAGCAGCGATCACCATCACTGATGATCTCCAACTCCATCGCCACCATGTCGTCGCCGTCGCCCTCTGCCAGTCCTCCTCGCCACCGCCCGTCTCACCAGACTCCGGCCACGCACGGTAACCCAGCAGTCGCCGTCGTCACTGTGAGTCCCTCCACTCGCCGTTTCCGCCATCACCGCCTCATCGCCCATCCTCCGGCCACTAGCCTCCTCTCCGTCAGCCCACAGTAAGCCTGCTGTGAGTTTCCCTGACTTCTGCACACACATGCACTGTACATATATACACAGTGCACACACACACACACCATATATATATATATGTTTTAATTCTCAAAGTTCAAGTCTCTAAGTTTTTTTTTCTTTTCTTTTTCTGTTATTTGTATGTGTGTGTATCCTAACATACTATTGTTGTTGTATTATGTGTGTGTATATGTATATATATATATTTAATAGGTATCGTATTATTTAGGGTCAAGTATTGATAAGATTATATTTTGAGTCTTTTAATTATGTTTTATTATTTATATGTTCGGTATGCTTGATTTATTGTTATTATTTAAGTTTAACTTTTGTATTGGTGGTGAGTTAGTTATATTATTTCTTGTTTATATTTACCTAGGGTTTGAGATTATTATTTGTTGGGGTAGTTTCAAAGTCTTTTTATGATAATGTTTATATATACTCTAAGGTTGTTATTGTGAGATTTTAGGATTGTAATGTTTGCTTTAATATTTAATATATATGCTTTGTTTGTCTTGTTGTTAATATTCATGGTGTAGGGTTTATAACGCTGTAATATTTGTTCAAATGTTGATATTTATGTGTACATTTTTGTTGTGTTTATGGTTGAACGATTATTATTATTATTGTAGAATTTTTTGTCATTTTAACATTCAAAGTTTGAATTTTGTTATTGATGTTAATGTTCATATTGCAGGGTTAGATTTTTGTGGTATCTATTGTATATATATTAAATGATTAATGTTAGTGTGGTAGACTTTTTATTGATATTATATATTTATTATATTAATTAGCATTTTTATAATATTGCAAATTTATTATTGTGATAATGTGGTATTACATATTTCATAGCTTGGTGTTTCATTGACATTATATGTAAATTAATAATTTTAGTTATATGTATATCACATATTAGTATATTGGTAAATATTACATATTTAGCATTTTTGTATTTTCTTTCTAATATTATGTATTTAGCGATTTATGGTTTAATGGATATTATATGTTTGGTAAATTAGCATTTTAATCACATGTTTAGCATCAATTATTTTTTATTTTTTATTTTTTTTAGTATATTAATATAGTTAGTATTAATTATTAGTATCCTAGTACTTTTAGTATCAGTTATTTTTAGTATATAAATATGTTTAGTATTAATCATTATTAGAATCTTACTATATTTAGTATTAAGTGTCCTTAATATATTAATATATATATAGTATTTAGTTACTTATTTTGACATTTATAATATATTAGTAGGTATGTGAGGCTTATTATTCTATTACCATATATTAAAAACCTCCCATGTTAGTATTTTTCTATAAAAATTTTATATATAATTTTAAAATTTTGGGAGTGTATTTTCTTAATTATTATCCCTATGATTTTATTGCGGGGGTATGAGCCTTCGGGCATCACGTACCTTTAAGCTCTGAGGGAATATATATGTATATATTATCTTTATTTATTTATTTATTTATTTTTCACATATATTTATAAATTCATAAAAAGGAGTAATTTAAAGAATTATTAGATTAACTTAGGGATAATTTCAGATTAATTAGGTACCGTTCGTAAGAACGGGCGCGTAGGGGGTGCTCGTACCTTCCCCTCGTGTAACCGAACTCCCGACCCCAACTCTGGTAATGTAGACCGTTCTACCCCTAACGGGGTAGTAATCATGTGTTCTAACCGCACTAAAGGCTAGTGGCGACTCCGACATTCTTATTCTTAATTGAAAATTAAAATTGATTTTCATTTCGCCGCTCGGGGCACACGCGCACCCGGGACGTCGCGACAACTGCAACGTTCCCTATCACTTATCTCTGGAGATCCACATTCCAAGTATCTATTTCACTGAGCCCAAATCCTTCAATTCAAACTCCTTTGATAATTGCTGCTTCAATTTTCTGATCTCTTCTATATCTGGTCTCGTGATTAGTATGTCATCCACATATAACAACAGAATGATATAGTTAGACTGATACCTCTTGAAGTAGTAATAGTAGTCAGCGTTGTACTTTAGAAAATCATTTCTGTGCTTAAAGCCATCAAATTTTTGGTACCATTGCTTGGGAGCTTGTTTGAGACCGTACAAACTCTTCTTCAACCTGCACACTAGATTCTCTTTACCTTTCTCTGAGAATCCTTCTGGATGATGCATATAAACTTCCTCATCAAGATCACCATGAAGAAATGTCGTTTTCACATCCAACTACTCAAGATTTAGGCCATTCAAGGCAACAATGCTCAAGACTGATCTGATGGTTGTCAACTTCACAGCTGGTGCAAAGATGTCAGTGTAGTCAATTCCTTCCTTCTGCTTAAAGCCTTTGACTACCAATCAGTCCTTGTATCTCCTAGAGCCATCATGCTCCTCTTTAATATCTTATACCAACTTGTTGTGAAGAGCCTTCTTAGCTTTGGGCAACTCATCTAGTTCCCACATTTTTTTGGAGGTGAGGAACTTCATCTCGTCCTTCATCGCAAGCTCCCACTTGCGCGTATCTGCCACTTGACATGCTTTATCATAGCACTTAGGCTCTTCTCCATCTATAAGAAGTAAATAATTCATGTACCTTCTGTTTGGTACATGGGGCCGAGAAGATCTCCTAAGCTCCGGAGTTGGAGTAGGAGGCGATGGTGCGACGATTTGCTCCACTAGTTCCTCCACTTGAGGATTCTCCACATTTTGCTATTGTGTCCCGACACCTTTTGAGACATTATCCGTATCTACATAAGTCGATTCTCTCTGAACTGGTTCGATGGATTCTGTTGTGTGACAATTTTTGTACATCACATTTTCGTTAAAGATCACTTTTCTGCTTCTAATCAGCTTCTTGTTTTCATCATCCTAAATGCGATACCCAAATTCATCTTCACCGTAACCGATGAAGGTGCATTTCTCGGACTTAGGATCAAGCTTATTTCTAACATGATTACTGATATGTACATATGCAACACAACCAAAAAGTTTCAAATGTGAAAGTCTCACCTACTTTCCTCTTCATACCTCTTCTAGTATACGGTGGTCCAATGGTACTGATGGACCCTTGTTAATCAAGTATGCTGCTGTGCCGACTGCTTCTACCCAAAACTGCAATGGTAAGCCTGACTTTATACACATGCTTCTTGCTTTTTCAATTAAAATTCGGTTCATCCGCTCGGCTACGCCGTTGTGCTGGGGCATACATGGCATAGTTCTTTCCATCCTAATATCGTGCTCATAGAAAAATTTCTTGAATCCGGTGTCTTCATACTCACCACCGTTGTCAGTTCCCAGTTTCTTAATTCTCAAAATAGGTTCATTTTCAACCATTACTTTCCATACCTTGAAATCATCAAAAACTTCCGACTTATACTATAGAAAGTAAACTCATACCTTTCAAGAATGATCATCAATGAACGTGATAAAGTAATTCCTTCTGCTTATGGATAATACAGGCGTCAGTCCTCATACATCCAAGTGGACTAGTTCTAGTATTTCCTTCTTTGGGGCACATGTGTTTGTCAGGAAACTAACCTTTTTATGTTTCCCAAATATGCAATTCTCGTACATGTCAATTTCTATTGATCGTAGACCACTCAACTTTCCCTTTGACTACATCACCCTGAGTTCTTTCTCGCTCATGTGACCAAGTCGTTGGTGTCAAATGTTGCTATCTTCATGTCATGCAACAACTAATATAGACATGGAGGCATTGGAGGTTAGATAAAGTCTTCCGCTTTTCTTATCTCGTGCAATCATTAGTACACCCTTTGACACCTTCCATTCATCGCCTCTGACTATTGTCGTGTATCCCTCATCTGCTAGTTGACTAATTGAGATCAAGTTCTTTTTCAAGTCTTGAATTTATATGACATCCTTCAACTTCCATACTAACCCATTTATCTTGATCTTTACTATTCCCTTGCCTGCTATGTCGCAAGGTTGATCATTGTCAAGGTACACCTTATCGAAATTATTTGGTGTGTACTCCTCTAGTCAATCTCTGCTGCAAGTGGCACGAAATGAGGTTCCGGAGTCTAAGACCCAAGATTCCTGCTTGCTTTCCAAAAAACATATCAATGCATCTTTTTCTCCTCAAGAAGAGGGAGATTTGCTTCTATCTTTACCTCAGATTAATTTCTCGGACCGTTGGAGTGGTTTTTTGAAATGTCCAACCTTTCCACAGTTCCAGCATTCCACATTCTTTATGCCCTGGGAACCTTTATGATTTCTCGATCTAGATCGCATGGTCCTAGATCTGCCACGATTGTTTGATCGTCCCTACCTGCTTCCTTTTCCTAGGTTTTCCGCATTCAAGGATGAACCTGAAGTGGAGGCATTGTTGGACTGCATTATGATCTCTTCCGTCAAAATCATGCTGATGACCTCGTTGTAATTTAGCCTCGATCTTCCTGCGAAGTTACTGATTGCAATAACAATACCTTTCCAACTCAAGCAGCTGACTAAGAATCATGAGTAGTGCCCGAATCTTATTGTCAAATGTAATTCCAACTGAGGCTAGTTGATCTGACAACTTATGAAACTATTCAGGTGTCTGCTAAAAATTTCACCTGTAGACATATTCATGGTAAACAACATTTTCATTAGGTGTACCTTATTCACAGTTGATAGCTGCTCGTACATATTGGAGTGCGCATCCATAAGGGACTTGGTTGTTGTCAAGTTCTTGATATTGAAGGCAATAGACTTTGCCAACGTCATTCTAATAACTCTGAGATATTTTTGGTCAAGCAATTCCCACTCGTTCTCCTTCATGTTACAGCTTCTCTTTCAATGGTAAGTGCAATTCCTTACTAAACTCAATATGCATTTTCCAGAAATCGAAATTGGTGTTGTCAAACATCTTAATCTATAAGCTCATTTCATTTGACATCTTAATTCTCTAATCTAAATATGGAATCAGCTCAAATAAATAGCACGGTTGTATCCGGAACAGCCGAAAACCTTAGAAATGATTCAAGTCATTCGGAAAATGGACCTAAAATGGCTCCAAAAAGTTGGGTCAAACTTATGGTTAAACCGATCAACTTTCATTCAACTTAATGGGCTATTCCCCTCTTTAATGAAATATTCTAACGGCGTTAGTGACGCCATCAATAGACGTCGTCTACTGACGTTGCACTGTGAGGCCTACCTGCTAACGTGGTACTGTGGCCCATTGTTGACGTGTTTTTATAGCGCCCATTGTGGGTCCCAGTTGCTGACATGGTGTGGGTCCTGGCTGACTGTGCTACTGATGCATCGCTAATGTGGGCGTGGACCCAAGCTGACGTGGCCGGTGACTGGGCACTGATGTTTTGAGCTGACTGTGCTGCTAACCGAGCGTTGACTCAGGTGACACGTGGTGACGTAGTTGGCTGTCTTGAGGCTAACATGGCGTTGATTGTTCGTTGACATAGACATTGACTTGTACGACATGTGGCACAATGTTGTTGGCTAGTTGGAGGCTGACGTGGCACTGACGTCATTTCGTCTTCAACCTTTAGTGTCGTTGGGAGTTCAGCGATACGTGGGCATGCGTGAGGACACCTTCCAACCACCAGTGGGTGCGTGAAGGCAAGTCGGGGCATGTGGCAGTGTCGTCTATCCGTTGGCAGCGCGTGTGGGTATGTGTGGCTTCTTCTGAGCTTCGTTCGAACTTCGGTTACCACCGTTGGCTTCGTCTTGATGAGAGAAACGTGATGGTTGTCTCAAAATGTTGTTTTGAGATACTGAACAGAGGCTCCAATATAGGATTTTGCTTTGATCTGGTAATTTTGCTCCAACCTGTCATTGATACCAATTGCTGGGGTGGATCTAGGAGCAATAATCACATAAGCAAAATATAGACACCTATCTCACTATAAACTGGGAGAATGATTACAACGAGGAGGAGGAGGTTACTGCTCTCAACTCAACTCAACTTTCTCTCTCTCTTTCTCTCTCTCTCTCTCTCTCTCTCTCTCTCACACACACAACACTCTCCATTCTGCCTTACACACTCATGCACGTAGCTTTGCTCACTCAGCACACAAATTACACACACATCACACATATATGTACACACACATGAATGGGGGGGGGGGGGGTAAAATTCAAAGGGCAATTGGCTAAATTCAACCATAGTGGCTTAATGTTAACATTGTGGGCAAGGTTGGTGGACGCCGTTCTCCAATGCCAATAGAAGTGGCTACCGACGACTCCACCAGTTGCAATCTCAACAAAAATAATTTTCTATAGCAGAATAGGTTCTCGTTTTTTAAAATTTATTCACTTTTGCTATATACACAATTTCTTGATAATAATTTCTTTATATTTCAAACCAAAAAGTTATTTTTGAAATGAAGATTTAGTATGACAGAAAATGAAAAAAAATTCATAATCAAACTTCACATAATTAGTAAGCTCATCATACAATGCAAGTGCACATTACGATTATTTTATTTAAAGTTGATAAAAATTAGATTCTTAATATTACAAAATATGATATAATTATAATATACTTTTCATTTTTCTTGTACATAATCTATAATTATTAGATACAATGTTTGGTTAAATAACTTATTAGCTTCAAAAATTTAATGCCTTCTTGGTATAAAAAAAAAAAATTTATTGGACTAGCTTGCTCCATGTAAAAGTTAATGGTACACTTTGTTGTTGCAAAAAAAAAAAAAAAATCCCGGATAGCATTTGAGAATATGAAATTTTTAAGATTTGAATTTTAATTTATTTAATTTAGAAATAATAATTAATATAATTTTATATTACGTTTTAATCAAACCCACATATATTTAGATTGAAGGTCCCAATTCTATGTTTCAAACACCGAGGTAGTGTGTTTTTATAATTTTAATCCTATATTTTAAATTTCCAAAAGTTTATCATTTGTATGGATATACTAAGGGATGCCCAGTTAACAGCTTGTATAGCTAGTTCAACATTTAATATAGTAACAAATTAAAAAAAGCTTAGCAATATTATAATCATTAAGCCTCCCACTAACATTTTGTTGCCTGACAACAAGCTTGCGAGCATCTTAAAATAAGCTAGAAAACGTGAGTAATTCAAGCGAGCATGTGATGGAAGAATAAATTATCCTCAAAAGGCATCACAAATTACCCAAAACTCTTCTATAAAAGGCTAGCAGTTGAGGAGCATTGCTCACACAATCACTGATAGACAACAGAAATTATACTCGATACTGCAGCAGCTACAGTTTTTGCTACTAGTTGATTTGAGTGAAGGTATAGTAATAGTTTTAATTTATTATACAATCCAATTTAATTAAGAAGAGCTATTCAATTATTAATATCTTGTTTTATAGATGGGAGGAATTTGGCTCTATGAGATTGTGAATCTTACCAAGAAGAGTCTCAACTTGATCAAGTTGAGTAATTTTCGACAGTTGAAGGATGTCGCGAATACCATTGATGAGAAGTGTGGGTATTCAAATGAAGCTTGGGTTATTGAGCTCCATCAAGGGAGCAAACACATCAAGGTCTATGATGCCAATTGGAAACTAGGTGTCGAAGTTAGTGATGAAAAGCATAAACTAGTTGTGGTATGGGACATACAACAAGATGCCACTCGCATCAATTTCCTTGTCAAAGATGATAAGATTTGGTTTTATCCCACACTCCATCCTTTGAAGTTGAACGGAAAGCAACACGATGCATGGATACTAGACACCAATGCAAATGAATGGAAATGGGAGGGTCATGACATTGACTCAACTTCGAAGGTTGAATAGGCACCTCAATTCTGAGATTGCAGATGCAATACAAGGACTTTTGTCCTGAAACATCTTGGTCTAGTTCAACATGCACATCCATTAATAATTGCATGGAAAATTGAAATAAAACAGAGTCTAGTGTTGGTGAGGTCTTTATTTTTCTAATGAGGGGCTTAGTCTCACAAGGTTGGAGGCAAGTCTCGATCTATATGTTGCTTCTCTTATATTTTATCGTGTTCCAATAATAAAATATGTCTAACTAGGTTTGTTTGTCTAATGACTTTTTAGTATGCGAACGTTATATTGAGTTTATTGTTATTAGTTATTAGTTTTTGTTTATGCATGATGAAAAGACAATAAAAATTAAAAACATGCAGTAAAAGAATTTCTTCAAGGCGTTATTACATTTTCTAAATTTATCCTAAGAACACATTACTAGGGTGGATCAGGCGTCCACCACAATATGGCTTGTGCATGTCAAGGATATTACCAAAATGCATCTAGTCACCAACATTTTCTAAATTTATCCTAAGAACACATTACTGGGGTGGATGAGGCGTCCACCACATGCATGCATGTAAGTCAAAGAATTAAAATTATTTTATTTTTAAATATTTTATATTTTCACTTGAAAACTTTAACTAGTGCATATAAATAATAGCTAAAATTAATAGAGAGGCTAGCTAAAATCTTGAAAGGGAAAGACAGATCTCAATTTTTACGCAAAGATCTCCAGATTGTCTTGGACCATCCCAGATGCTTCAAAAGCTCCGAAAGCTTAAAGGCGTCCTTGATTTTGAGCAATTTTAAGCTCGCAGTTGTCTATTTGTTTTAATGCACTAAATACCCTTGCATTATTATTCTTAGGAAGATTTATTGTTTGTTGTCTAGACAAATAGTTATCTATTTGACTTTCTAATAATTAAAGTCTAGAATCACCATGTTTTAGGTCTCAAGCAATAGGAGATGGTTATCTCTAGTCTCTATTATATAGTCTAGGTCAGTGGATCGTAGTGAATAATAATAATAATAATAATAATAATAATAATAATAATAATAATAATAATAATAATAATATGCGTGTAATGGTTATGGAAAATTAAAATTTAAATAAATGAACCTTCAATTATGAATAAGGTTAATCCAACTTTTGCTATAGTCAACAGGATTAATTTAGGAAAAAAAATATTAGATACATTGGATGCATATGCCAAATCTAATATAATTTTGTCATATGTGAAAAAGTAGCCTAAATTAATTAAATATATATATACATAACCAAATCATAATAAAGTTAGTGTATACAACATGGTATCTAATAGTTTCTCATAGTATAATTCACATGCATGATCATCTTAATAGGATTTAATAAGTTTTCTATATAACTAGTATGATTCATAGAAAAACAACTAAGTTTTTTAGGTTTTTTTGTAAAGGAAGCATGCAACAATTAACCATTGAAAATAATAATAATAATAATAATAATAATAATAATAATAATAATAATAATAATTATCGACATTGGGTTTTACTGATGCATTTGGGTTGTCAACATTCGATGATCATTTTGAAATCAAAATAGTATAGACTACCAAACCATTGTTTCATCTAACTTTTCCTTTCTATTGCAACGTGCCGAGGGTCAACTTCCAATAAAGGTTCGAATCTCCGAATTGTCTCAACCGAGTAACGAACTCGACCTCAAATGAGGGGGTAAGGCATATGGATGAGAAATGGGTTAATACATAGTCCAATGGAGTCGCTACTAATCTACTTTTACTCTGAGTGAAATTAGAACATTTATTTTCATTGGTCTCTAAACTACACCTAGGTCTAAGGAAACTAGCAGTAAATGGTCCGCATCACAGGAGTGCATAGGAGTGCACACACACATAATCACACAAGCACACATATGCATAGAAAGAAACAACCATACAATCAAGCATCGGGAAAAATCATGTGATGGAAAGTTATCGAAATGTTAAAACATATCAAAAAATGCCCAAAACTAGGAAAGGAAGGTCCTAGAATTTTCTCAAAATTTCTCCTACTTTTTCAGTAACTTTCTACAATTGTTAGTCATTTTTAATAAATTATTCCAATTTTATTATTACTATTATTTTTATTTTTATTTTTTTTTTGGGGGAGGGGAGGGCATGCAACCATAAAAGATTTTCTATTGTGCTTATAATCATTTTATTATAGTGGACCAAATCCTGAATATAATTATACTTGTTATTGTTGTTGTTGATACAAAGAACTTTCTTTAATTTGTTTAGTTTTTTAATTTTAAAAATTATTACATTTTTTTTTCTTGAAAAGGGGAATTAACGAGGATATGATAGTAAAATAAATATATTTTTTAAAACTTAAAAATTATAAAAATTAAGCATAATAGAGAAGACAATAAGTACAAAATATAATTGTCGTTGTTCTACTCCAACAAGTTCAAATTAAAGAGAGAATTCTTTCCCTTTTCTCCTTGTTATTTTTTGGACAATTTTGAAATAAAGGAACATAAGGACTTTTAATGTGATCGCCTCTTTTTTGTAGGTTATCAAGAATAATTAGATTTTTAATATCTCTAGTTTTTATAGTCAGATACTTGAGAGCTTCGATATTCTTAATTTCCTAGATATATTTAAGTGAGCAAAACCTTTAGCTTGCTTAGACAGCCATAGTTTCCGACGACTTCCCTATTATAGAAGTGTGTTGGGTATTTTGTGTTGTCGTTTGAGGTTAAGTTATTTATTTTTCCATCACGTACTCACCTCAATTTACATTAAGCCATAACGTTGTCTACATGCATGGAATTTTTTATAAAAAAATAAATTAATATGTATTGTATTGCTGAGATGCTTCGCAAGTTGGCTCTCAGTACACACACACACATATATATATATATATATAGAGAGAGAGAGAGAGAGAGAGAGAGAAGAGAGAGAGAGAGAAAGAGAGAGAGAGAAGGAGAGAGAGAGGTGGGTTGAGATATAATATATATATATATATATATATATATATATATATATATGCAGAAAACGAGTTTAGTCAGTAAATTATATATTACAATACATTTGAAGAAAAATGAAGAAGAAAGAAGATTAATACATATGTGGGTTGCTCTGACATTTGACTTCTAGGATAACTCATTGTTCTCACTGGTAAAAATAATTATAATTATTATTAATATAAATATGCATGCATGTCAGATAGGTATAAAAATATTGCATTGAATGGATTGAATCAAAATTAATTATTTAACAAACCTGCTGCACATATATGATAGCTAGTGGCGTTGCTCTAATTTTAAATGACCATCTTAATTACTGGGTTTAATAAGCTGTCCACTGGATGCTGTATCCCGTTCAAATGGGGAGACTCCCTGCTCTATTTATTTATTTTCTAAGTTGAATGTGTAGACCATCAATTTTATTCACTCTGAATACATCAAAAAATAATTAAAAAAAGGTGAAAAAGTACCAGGATAGTCTAAAACACAGCAGAAAAATACGAATATATATACAGGTAATTAGGAAATCCAATTTTATTGCTCTTGAGCTTGTGAGGGAAATTTTCTGTGAGCAGGAAAGCACACGCATGGAAAGGCTGGTAATTAGGAAATCGGCCTTAGGGAAGGATTGATTTACTTCCTAAATTGTTTGATTTGGTTTTTAATAAGGACCAAACCCCTAAACCTATAAATAAAGGCTTCTGCACGAGGAGCAAACACACAACACAATTGAGAGGCGTGCCACCATTTGTACGATGACACGTGTCACAATCTCAACTGCCATATTTTTGTTTTCTCTAGATGGTTGGATTGCTACCACGTTAGCAATGCATGTCTTCTATCCAAAGCCACTTAGAGAATGCCACGTGACGTCGCCCTGCTATAGCAATTAAAATAAAAAATATATGTCATGTGTCACCACTCATGTCTTCTATCCAAAGCGACTTAGAGAATGCCACGTGTTAGGGTGACATCATGGTAACCTCACCCTGCTACAGCAGTTCCAAAAATAAAAATAAAAATAAAAATTGCCACGTGTCACCAATCTGGGTTGACAGGTGACCCTCAATTCCTGAATCAGTTGACCCGGTTCAAACCAGTATGTTTCTTGAACCATTTTGTACTATTTTTTTTATTTATATAATTATCTAATATTTATTTAGTTTTTTTCTTTTAAAAAAAAATCGAAAAAATATAATTTTTTTTGGAAAATTAGGAAAAATCAATAAAAATATTTTGAAGGTTAGAAAAATAGGAAAATGTATTTTGGGGCTGTTTCAAGTAAGAAAAATTGAGAACAAACCTTTAAAAATCCCAAAAATATGGAAAAAAGTTACAAGTTTCCAAAAAATTTCTCCACAAATTTTGAAAAATCTTTGGATTTTTGAAGATTCTTTTGCTTATAATTTGATATTTTTTCCTAAATTTTTGCCTGCTTGTGCGTCCCTATGATTTGAAAAAGGGCAATGAGGTATTTTACACCTCACATGTATTAGCTCAGAGGGAGGTTTATCTAATAAAATCCCTTCGTTTGGATATCTTATTAGTCATTCCTAAATCGCACCAAGAATTCTAATCTCCTTTTAATTTTATGTATTTATTTATTTATTCATTCATTTATTTGTTTGTTTGTTTATTTTAAAAGGAGCTAATTAAAGGCTATTAACTTCAATTTGGGGAAAATTCGTAACTAATTAACTACCATTCATCGAACAAGTGTGTAGGGGGTGCGAATACCTTCCTCTCGCATAGTTGTACTCCTTATCCCAATTCTAGTATAAGTAGACCGAGACTACTGGTTACTTGGCCTAGGTTTGGTATAGTGATCAATCAAATGAGTAGTAATTAAGTATTCTAACCGCACCTAGGTAAATGATAGATTAGTGGCGAATCGAAATAAAAAATTTTCAATATCATATTATACTTATATATATACTTATCGCTGTCGAGGAAAAATTTGACTATTCGTAAGGGGTGGAGTAGGTAAAACGTTACTCATTATGGAATTGATCAACAATATTGCTAAAGCTCATGGGGGTGTATCTATCTTTGGCGGAATGGGTGAAGAGGAATAGTTATGAACCCTATAGACCATCCCCATTGGGGTGGTGAAGGGAGGGCACCAATTGGTAGAAAAAAACCAACAACACCTTGGGGTTATACTGCACTTGGAAGAAGAAGTAGAAAAGGGAATAAATATAGTAATAATTTGATTTTTCGTCGCTGTAGTTGCTCGTGGTTCCGAGAGTCGAGCCATTCATTAATTAGGAATAATCCCAAATGTGAATTTAACGAGTGTTTTACTTACTCCATGATCTTTTGTGAATATTGTTTGCATAATTGTGAATATTTTACTATATATATGATGGAATAAGTATGTATAAAGATTGATGACATGTGGATTTGTATTGGCCTAACCTTTGTCGGGATATTCTTTTCATTAAAATCCTTTTTAGAGGGCAATTTTACAATATTTAGGGGAATAGGATAATTATATGAACTCACACACCTTCACAAACCTCCTACCTAAGCGTTACCTTCCAGCATTAGATAGGGGTGTAGTACTGTTAGCTGTCATGACACAAGGTCTTTAAGGGTATGTGAACCACTCCACTTAGTGTGTACTTTGTCCAATCCCATTGGGTAAGGACAAGGGACATGCTGAGGGCCTTTTTTTTTTTTTTTTTTTTTGTCACTAAGGAACAAATGTTGAGCCACTCATATTCATCTCTCGTTCTCCTCTCCCTTAAGGTAGAGCCTTGGTGAAAATCTAATTGGTTCATCTAATTTGTAGACTACCAAACCATTGGTTCATCTAATTTGTCATTTCTTCGAATCTCCACAACCGAGTGGCGAATTTGACATCAAATGAGGGGGTAATGTGTATGGATGAGAATGGATCAATATGTGCTCCAATGGACACTACAAAAGAACAGGTTTTTAGTGACGAAAGTATTAGTGATGGTTTCAAAACCATCACTAATATTGTTGTATTAGTCACGATTTCTTAGAACCGTCACTAATAGTGTAAGCATTAGTAACGGTTTTAGTAGCCATTAGAAAAACAAAACTATTAGTGACGGTTTAGAACCGTCACCAATACTTGTCGTCACTAAAAATTGCATGGCAAACAATTTTCGCACGAAAATTTTTCCGTGAAAATATTAGCAAGGATTTTAAGGTATTAGTGATGGATTAAATTCGTCACTAAAAGTCACTTATTAATGACGATTAACAAACCGTCACTACTAATAGTTATAAATATATTAAAAAAATTTAGTTAACGGTATTAGTGACGGATAGGGATATCTGTCACTAATAATTGTGTATTAGTGACGGTTTTGAAACCGTCAATACTAGTATTTTTATTTAAACAAATATAAAAATAATTAAGTAAAGAGTATTAATGACGAATTGGCAGATCTGTCACTAATAAGGCATATTAGTGACGGTTTTAAAAATCGTCGCTACTAGTGTTTTTATTTTTAAAAATATAAAAAAATTAAGTAAAGAGTATTAGTGACGGATTGGGGAGATCCGTCACTAATAATAGCATATTAGTGACGGTTTTGAAACTGTCACTACTAGTTTTTTATTTAAAAAATATAAAATAAATTCGGCTAAGGGTATTATTGACGGTTTGGGAGAACCATCACTGCTAATAGGGCATTAGTGACGAATTTGGACCGTTACTATTGTGATTAATAAAAAAAATAAACGGAGAGTAGTAGTGACGGTTTTGAAACCGTCACTAATACCCAAAAACCCTTATTTTCTGCCGGATATTTTCCCTCCTTCTCCTAGCTTCTTCCCCTTCCCCTCCACCTACTCCTGCGAACAGAGCTCCTAGTCGATCTCCAGCTACTCTTCGCCGCAAGCCACTACGCCAGCTCCTCCTCTTCCCCTCCTGCTCCGGCCATCCTCTCTCGCAGTCTTCCCCTGCTCTCGATTGGCCGCAAGTTCGCTCCTGCTCCTCCTCTTCCCCTCCTGCTCTGGCGATTCTCTCTCCCAGTCTCCCCCTGCTCTCGATCGGCTGCAAGTCTGCTCTAGCTCCTCCTCTTCCCCTCATCTTGCTCCGACGATCCTCTCTCCCAGTCTCCCCCTGCTCTCGGCCGCGAACCACCCCTCATGCTTCAGCGATCCTCTCTCCCAGTCTCCCCCTGCTCTCGATCGGCCGCAAGTCCTCTCCAGCTCCTGCTCTTCCCCTCATCCTGCTCTGGCGATCCTCTCTCCCAGTCTCCCCCTACTCTCGGCAGCAAGCCCAGGTTCTTCTTTCCCTTATCTTTTTACTTTCAAGCATATATTTCTTGATTTTATCTACTGTGAATATTTAAATCTGATTTTGGGAATGCTGTGAATGATCAAAATTGATTTTTGAATGATCAAGCATATAAGGCAGGATTCCTAGCCTTATCTATTTATTTTGTTTCAAGGCTGTTAAGCTCAGTTGTAGGAAATATGTAAAATTTGTGTATAATTATGGATGAGTTTTTCTAACTTTATGACTATTGGAAAAGTATTTGCTACAGAAAAAAGTTCTAAGGACTAAATTACACCAACTTTGCAGACATCGCAAGATCTAAAAGCCTCTCATGCATTTAGTAAAATTTGTATTGAAAAAACTGAAGAATGTTTTGCAATTTGGTTTTCAGTTGTGACGACTATATGATACTCTCGAAGCTCATATAACTCTAGCAAATGCTGAAAAGGTATGATAAATTTTTTGGAATGGTTGAATAAAATGCCGATAAGCTTTTACTAGCTTTACCTAAAGTTGGAGTGTGAGTTTGATAAAGTGTTGTTAGCTTTATCAGTTAAACCAAATAGTGAAGTGTTTAATTAACTTCAGCGGATATAGTTTGATTTAATGCTTGGTTCTGCATTTTAAATCATAATATGGAAACTTCGATTCCTAATGTACAGTCGGGGACACACACTCCTAGGGAAGCTCTCATTGTTGGGAGCCGCTTCCATTCCAGTTATTCATTCTGGGTATGTATAAATATTTTTAGCTACCTTAATGACAGTCCAATCTTAATTTTCCTAGTATTATAAAAGCATTAGCTTATTTTTGAAGTCCAAGATTTGAATTCTATGCTTTAATGCGTAAAGTAAGAGTTAGAAATCTAAAAAAATAATAATAAAAAAAAATTTCCAACTTTTAACTATTTGAAAAAATAAAAATTAGAAGTAAACTATTGCCATAAGCAAATAGTATCAAAACTATCAACTTTTGTTCATTCATTTTGTCGCGGCGTCCCGGGAGCGCGGGTGCCCCGGGGGGCGAACTAAAAATCAATTTTAGGTTTTCAAGGAAAAATCATGGAATGTTGGAGTCGCCACTAACCTTTAGTGCGGTTAGAACACATGATTACTACCCCGTTAGGGGTAGAATCGGTCTACATTACCAGAGTTGGGGTCGGGAGTTCGGTTACGCGAGGGGAAGGTACGAGCACCCCCTACGCGCCCGTTCTTACGAACGGTACCTAATTAATTTTAAATTATCCCTAAGTTAATCTAATAAGTCTTTAAACTACTCCTTTTATGAATTAATAGACACACATTTAAAAATGAAAAAAAAAAAAGATAATATATACCATATAATTCCCTCAGAGCTTAGGTACGTGAAGCCCGAAGGCTCATACCCCCGCGATAAAATCATAGGGATATACACGCATGAAAATAAATAATAATAAAAATAGATACCCTAATATGCAACACAAAATATAAATATACCAAAGAAACAAAAATACTAAACATATTTAATATTAGTAATAATAACACAGAAATAATAGTAACAACATTGAAAACAATATAATAACAACCTTGTACTAACAATATTATATTAATAATACAATGCAATACTATAATCGTCGTATATAATATCATAACAAGATTATACTAATATATGTAGTAAAACTTCATAACAATATAATAATAATAATAAATAATACATAATAAAATATCATAACAATAAACTACATAATAAACTACTATAAAAATGAACTAATATAATAATGTATAATACTAAACATACCATAATAAAAATACCCTAATGTACTAAAATACTAAAAATAACATAATATATAGTACTGAGTATAAACATAATAATAGTACTGAAAATACCATAATATCATATATATATATATATATATATATATACATACTACCATAATAAGAAACTACCGTAAACAATAATAATAATTACATAATAGCAATTATATAATAATAATCTACCATAATTAATAACATACCATAATAGTGAACTACTTTCCTACATAATAATGATACCCTAATAATAAACTAAAAATGATAGTAAATACAAACATAATACACTAAAATAAAGATAATTATACAATAATAAACTAAAATGCTAAACTAACATAATAACACAATACGTAACTCTACACTACCATAATATATAATAATACAAAGAATCATGACAATAAGCTACCATAATATACAATTTATAACACTTACCTTAAAACAAATACATGCAAAAATGAATAATTAATTAAGGAAATAAATCAAATTTAGAATTACAATATGGAAACTTATGGAAAGGTAAGACAATGACATACTTTTGGAAATATATTACATTCTAAAATTCACATGCAAGGACCACCAAAATTAATACAAAACTCTAAATATATAAAAACATTGAATGAATGCGATAATAACAAAAACACCAAACACGTGCAACAATGACAATCCAAATATAAACTGATAATAACATTAGCATTTAAAATGTAACCAATATGAAAACCCTAGATATTGAACATACAATATGAACATTACCCATTTAATAATAATATACTAATATTACATTGATAATAACAATAATAACAACATAAAACCTAAACATGATTATAAAATATTAAAACAAATACAACAACAATTATACAATAATATTAAATATTTAATATGTACAATGACAAACCATAATATATATGAATACGTATATATGATAATAAAGCAATATGAAACAATGATCCTTAATATTACATGATAATACAAAACAAATGTAACAATAAAAGCATACCATAAGAAAAAAAAAATATATATATATATATATATATATATATATATATATATATATACATGCTGATAATACAATATTAGATAGTAAACCATAACATTACATGTTTAAAAAAAATGACTAGAAAATTCAAAATTTGACACTTGAGACCCGATCAAACAAAAAGGAATCCTACAAAAACAAAATAAACCAATTAGTATTTATAATAAATATGACCAAAAATCTGAACACGGATATTAAATACTAATATTAAAAATCCTGCAATAATAATATTAATTATTCAGCATACATAATAAATACCACAAAGATTTAAACATCCCTAAAAAAAATCAATACGTGTGTGTGTGCTGTGCATGTGCGTGTGTGGGTTAGTACCGTGTGTGTGCATGGGTATTTACGGGGGCTTACAAAGGGGTGCTGCCGGAGAAGCTGTTGTGAATATGGTCTGTTGTGTGGTTGCCTCGGGTTCCAGCTGGTGGGGCAGTGGCCGGAGAGCTGTGCTGTGGGTTGGGTGACCGGCGTTGCAGTGGTGGCCGGAAGCTGCGAGGATGATGGCTGGAGGCGCGGATGCAGCTGTGCAGAGGGTTGCTCGGGTGGTTGCAGCAGTGGAGGAGTTGAGGGCTGGAGTTAGGAGTTGCAGATGAGAGGCGGAGACCCGTGCCTACTAGAAGCTGGTCTTGGCTCCGGTGGTTCTTGGCTGTGTGCGAAGGGGTGACTACCAGGACTGGTCATGAGTGTGAGAGAAGCAGCAGGGGGCTGCCGGTGTGTAGCGGGCTAGCCGTGAACAGTGTTCACGGCTGTAGCAGAGTTACTGGAAGCAGATGGCCAAGGCAGTTCTGGAAGAGGGTAGCTATGAGGTTGAGGGAAGACCGTGATGGTGAGGGTAGAAGTTGGGTTTAGATTGAGGGAGAGAGATTGGCAGGGAGGCTGTTGGGGTTTTTTTTTTGGTTTTTCTTTCTTTGGCTTCCCCGCTGTGCGCAGCCTCCCCCCCTTGTGTGCTGCCTTGAACTTGCCTTTAAATAGGCAATCCCCCCTAAAAACCCTAATGAAGTTTTCCTTTTTTAGTTTTTGGTATTTTTTATTTTTTTTGGCAATAATATATACGAGAATAATTATTAACATGGTAATAATAATAATAATAATAAGGTAACAATATATATCTATATATATATATATAAAATAATAATAATAATAAATAAAATAATAGTAATAATAAAAAAAAATACTAATAATAATGATAACAAAAATAATAATAATAATAATAATGAAAATAATAAATAATAATAATAATAATAAGACTAATTAATAATAATAATAATAATAATAATAATAATATGGATAAATGAAATAATAAGAATACTACTAATAATAATAAAATAATAATAATAATAATAAATACTAAAAATGTTAACAAAATTAATAATAATAACAAAAATAAATAATGATGATAATAATAATAATAATAATAACAGGATAAATAAATAATAGTAATAATAATAATGATAATAAAGGTACTAAAAATAATAATGATAAAATAATAATAATAATAATAATAATAATAATAATAATAATAACAGGAATAAATAATAATAATAATATAAATAGAAGTAAAAATAAAAATAATAATAATAATAATAATACTAAGAATAGAAAAAATACTAATAATCATAAAATAATAAGGGAACCCCTTGTTCTATTTGGTTAGGGCAAAAATAGGATGTCTACAGCTACCCCTCTTTGTAGGCTTAGTTGTTTCAATATAACGGTAGGAACTCTCCTACGTTTTTTGTAATAACAAGCCTGCAAAGATAAAAGACACCTATTTTAGCCAGGCCACATAACTGTCTGGGCTTTTCAATCAAGGATTGTTTACTTTTGCCAATCAGAGACGATCTGTATCGAATGTAAGAATCCAAAAATCAAAGTATGTGAGAATGACTTGCACTGAGTTTTGAGAACTCGAGCGCCAAAGTATATGAGAATGACTTGCACTGGGTTTGAGAACCCTAGTGCCAAAGCACATGAGAATGACTTGCACTGGGTTTGAGAACCCGAGCGCCAAAGCACAATGAGAATGACTTGCACTGGGTTTGAGAACCTGAGCGCCAAAGCACATGAGAATGACTTGCACTGGGTTTGAGAACCCGAGCGCCAAAGCACATGAGAATGACTTGCACTGGGTTTGAGGACCCGAGCGCCAAAGCATATGAGAATGACTTGCACTGGGTTTGAGAACCCGAGCGCCAAAGCACAATGAGAATGACTTGCACTGGGTTTGAGAACCCGAGCACCAAAGCACATGAAAATGACTTGCACTGGGTTTGAGAACCCGAGCGCCAAAGCACATGAGAATGACTTGCACTGGGTTTGAGGACCCGAGCGCCAAAGCACATGAGAATAACTTGCACTGGGTTTGAGAACCCGAGCGCCAAAGCACAATGAGAATGACTTGCACTGGGTTTGAGAACCCGAGCACCAAAGCACATGAAAATGACTTGCACTGGGTTTGAGGACCCGAGCGCCAAAGCACATGAGAATGACTTGCACTGGGTTTGAGAACCCGAGCGCCAAAGCACAATGAGAATGACTTACACTGGGTTTGAGAACCCAAGCACCAAAGCACATGAAAATGACTTGCACTGGGTTTGAGAACCCGAGCGCCAAAGCACATAAGAATGACTTGCACTGGGTTTGAGAACCCGAGCGCCAAAGCACATGAAAATGACTTGCACTGGGTTTGAGGACCCGAGCGCCAAAGCACATGAGAATGACTTGCACTGGGTTTGAGAACCCGAGCGCCAAAGCACAATGAGAATGACTTGCACTGGGTTTGAGAACCCGAGCACCAAAGCACATGAAAATGACTTGCACTGGGTTTGAGAACCCGAGCGCCAAAGCACATGAGAATGACTTGCACTGGGTTTGAGAACCCGAGCGCCAAAGTACATGAGAATGACTTGCACTGGGTTTGAGAACCCGAGCGCCAAAGCACAATGAGAAGGACTTGCACTGGGTTTGAGAACCCGAGCGCCAAAGCACATGAGAATGACTTGCACTGGGTTTGAGAACCCGAGCGCCAAAGTACAATGATGGCTTGCTTCGAATGTAAGAATCCGAGCCGTAGGGACACGATGATCCAGCCATGGGACACAATGATGGCTTGCTTCGAATGTAAGAATCCGAGCCGTAGGGACACGATGATCCAGCCATGGGACACAATGATGGCTTGCTTCGAATGTAAGAATCCGAGCCGTAGGGACACGATGATCCAGCCATGAGACACAATGATAGCTTGCTTCGAATGTAAGAATCCGAGCCGTAGGGACACGATGATCCAGCCACCTCAATCCAGTAACAAGATGTGAAAGCAAAATTTGGAAAGTTGTTACTCTATTTGGAAAATGCACTTGGGGTAAAGTCTAAATGTCAATGAATGAATCCCCTATCTTTGGGATTTGTTGCCCCAGTTCAAAATAAATCAACGTGTGTCTGGGGTCAACTTGCCCTAGTTTTCCAAGTAAATTAATGTGTGCTTGGGGTCAGTTACCCCAATACAACTGAAATCTCTCCATCAAGGATGTCAAATAATCATTTGAAAACTCAAGACAAGTGTGAAGGGTGCTCTATTGCTGCTTGTGATGCTAGAATGCAATGATATGCTGCTATATGTATGCATGTTGCTAACTTGTGATTATATGTATGCA
The DNA here is from genome assembly GCF_029873635.1 of Malania oleifera. NCBI lineage: Eukaryota > Viridiplantae > Streptophyta > Magnoliopsida > Santalales > Ximeniaceae > Malania > Malania oleifera. Next base: position 47,650,437 of record NC_080420.1, read on the forward strand.
TTTTTATTTTTTATTTTTGTGATGCTAAAATATGAAATGCATAAGATGTATAGTAATGCGTGAAATACATGACAATGCATGAGATGCATGGTAATACATGAAATGCATGGCAATGCATGAGATGTGTGGTAATGTGTGAAATATAGGGTAATGCATGACATGCAAGGCGATGCATAAGATGTATGGTAATACATAAGATGTATGGCAATGTGTGAAATGCATGGAAATGCATAAGATGTATGGTAATACATAAAATGCATGCAATGCATGACGATGCATAAGATGTATGGTAATGCTTGAAATGTATGACAATGCATGAAATGTACGGTAATACATGAAATGTAGGTACTGCATGCAATTGATAATGCATGAAATGTAGATAATGCATGAAATGCATGGCAATGTATGAGATGAATGGTAGCGCATGGAATGCATGGCAATATGTGAAATCTAGATAATGCATGAAATGTATAACAATGCATGAAATTTGGGGTAATGCATGATAATGCATGAATCTTTTCTCCCAATGCACTCATGATCAATGTCCTCATTTTTGCTCTCTACATGAGATTCGCCACATTTGAATGGATTTGTAACCGATCTTAGCTTAATCTTCTTTATTCATCCGGTCATGGAAGTGATTGACTCAGCTCAAATGAAAATCATAAAATCTTCCCCAGTTGAATGGACCTACAGATGATCTTGACCCTGATTTCCTATTCCAATTCGATAAGAAAGTACTTGAATGGGACCTACTGAGACTCAACTCGGAATTTGCCCCAGTTAAATTCATCTATCACCGATCTTGAATCTATTGTTGGATTCCTTTTGAACTTGACATAACATTTGCCCCAGTTTGACTACTCTTTCTCCACAAGGATCTTCTTTATAGAAATTTCTGGTGATTCTGAAACTCTTTGACTATCCGTCCTCTTTTAATGCTCTAAAGAATAAAAAGGGTTCCCCCTTTTTCTTTTCTCATTTTTTTCATTTTTTTTTTGTAAGGAACAAGGAATGATTATGCAACTATGACATCAACTCGCTAAATCAAAAGGCCATCTGCACTAAATAAATGTTTTACCATGTTTCAATGCTATCGTAGGGGAAAATTCATGTCAGTATTCAAAAGTCATGTAACGTTGATTTCCCAGCCTAGATGACTGTTCCTTCTCTTCACTTGCCCCAGTTTCATCAACTCATGCTTTGATCTCAAGATGGTCTTTAAGACTCGGGACGAAACGTAGGCTTAAGGATGTAGGATTTCAGAATAAAAGGGAAACTAAGGCTCAAAAATACCACCCCAAATAATGTTTTATGCCTCCAATTCGAGTTGAGGTGCTTTTGCAAGATGTTGACCGAACTTGTTATTTAAACAAGCTGCCTACGTACCCTTTCAGGATCAGGTCATTACGTAGTTCAGACTCAACATTGAGTCTGACAAATCATTAGAGACAACAATGTATACCAATCAGGTCAGGACTTTCATTTGGACCGTAATGTAGGCTAAGGATATGGGTTAAAGAAGAAAGGAGTTACATAAGGCTCAAAATCATCAATTTCATCAAGGGTAATTTGGTCACATATGTAGTAAGTCTCTTATTTTCTTTCTTCCTCTTCTTCTTTCTCTTCTTTTCCTTCTTTTACTGCAACTTTCACTTTTCCTTTTATAAAGGGATCTTGACTTCTTTTTCATTTGAATTTCAATTGGGACCAATCTTTTAAAAACTGCCCCAGTGTAGGGTGTGATCCTTTGACAGGTTAATCAAGAAATGAATTTTTCAGGCTCAAAAAGGATTTGCAAGGGATTCATTCTTTGACTTTCTTTTGGGTAGCAGAATAATGGCCTGTCATCCTTTTGGTAATGACTATTGTCTCAAATGATTTGCCAAACGCTTAAAGGACCCAAACCTAGGTTAGCTTTTTGGTGATCTGACTTTTAAGAAAAAGCTGGTTTAACATTCAGGCTCAATTTGGTTAACAAATGGTAAATCTTTGTTTGGTTTTTTTTTTTTTTTTTTTTAGGGATAACTGGTCGGCCAAAGAGGGCCATCCATCATTTGATCAAAACATGAGTGATTAATAGATAGGAAATTATTAGAACAGTGCAGCCGCTTCGTTGAATTCCTTGGAAGGTAAGATGCTTCTTCATAACATTTGAATTCAATGATTGTTTCATCCTTTACATCTCTTTCTAACTCATGAACACTGGCAATATTACTTTCCCTATTTCGGCATGAAACATAAGCAAACAGAATTTGGCAATTGGACTCATGATGCAAGTGAGATAACGAAATGCATGACTCATTTTATTGAATATAGAAACTATTCCGAGACACAAGCGTCCACGGATTACAAAAAGCAAATAACAACGGAAAACAAAAGAACATCAACTAAAAAGGATTAGATAGTCAACAGTTCGGTACTCCATCACTTTAGCCTTGGTGGACAACAATTGAAACCATTGATTTAGGAACCTCCCTGATATGTTAACCACTTCCTTCCTCGTGTTTGGGCAAAGGATTCCCCTGGACTCCCGGTTGCTTGTCATCAAAAGCTAACCATCCTGCATCTCTTAACGACTGCACCTTATGCTTGAAAGCCCAACAACGGTCAATGGTATGGCCGGGAGAGTTAGCATGGTACTCACAGCGAACCCCAGGGTCGTACCACTGTGGTGGAGGGTTCGCAACGGGCATCCCAGGGATTGCAGATACCATCCCCTTTTCTCGCAGCTGAGGAAATAATTCGGCATATGTCATGGGAATGGGGTCCACCCTTCGGAAGTTTCTAGTCATATTCCTATCTTGTGCTTGTTGATTCGGTGGACCAGAGTGAACAATCTGAGGCCTGGTGCCTGTATGCGCCGTTTGATTTACCATGGGCTCAAAACCAAAGTTTCTCTTGGGCCATTGGTTCCCACCTCTGGTGTACTAATTATTCCAATTAAACTGCCCCTGTATCATTTGTGCCTCTTCCTCTTTCTTCCTATTAGTCCACCTTTTGCCTAAGCCAGTTTCTGTGCCGCTATCCTTGATTAGGCCTGCCTTGATATCACCTTCAATTCTTCCTCCCGCAGCCACAATATCCATAAAATCATGGGGAGTTGCTCCCCGAAGGTGCGTACGGTAGGGGTCCTTTAATGTGCTCACGAACAAGGAGATAGCCTCTCGGTCACTCACCGGGGGGTCCACTTGGATTGACATATCCCTCCATCTATAAGCGTATTCTCTGAATGTTTCGGTGGATTTCTTCTCCATTTCTTGAAGAGTCATTCGATCAGGTGCCATTTCCGTCACGTGGCGATAGTGAGTGATAAAGGCACTGGCCAAGTCCTTCCAAGTGCGGACCCGAGCCTTATCTTGTTGAATGTACCAACGGATAGCAGACCCTGTCAAACTACTTTGAAAGCAATGCATCATTAGTTTTTCTTCATCCGAGTAAGCGGTCATTGCTTGGCAGTACATCACTAGATGTGTTCGAGGGCACCGGGTCCCGTCAAACTTTTCAAAGTCTGGCATTTTGAACTTTGGCGGCAGGGTGACTTTAGGCACCAAGCAGAGGTCATTTGGATTAACTGAATTGAAATTATTAGACCCTTCCATTGCTTTTAAGCGCTCTTCTAACACGTCGCAGCGACGCTCAGCCTCAGATTTACTTATTCCCATATCAGACGGTACTAACGGAGGAGTTCCTACCACTGGGAACCCCTGTGCTGGCATAGCAGGGATGAAAGGAGGCATATTTGGCGGTGGACCCCCCATGACACCAGGCGGTGGAATTGATGTTTGTCCATGATCTAGGGTGAAATCTGGGGGATGAGCGGGGTCCACATCTACTTCGGGATCAACATGCACTGCCTTTCCCTTGTTCATCAGTAGCTCCAAAACCTTACTTATCTTGTCATTTATCTCTTCTTGTCCTTATTCTAGACCCAGGACTCTATTTTCCAATTGTTCGCTCATTTCTCTCGCTCTTCGCCTGGTATTGTACTGATGCGTGGTGGTCTCAATTATTGCTTTATATTACTCAAACCACCTCTTCGATTAGGAACTGAAAACCAAAGAATTTCCCTTTTTAGAACCACGAATGCACAATTATGTACTGCATGAGTGAAAGTGTTTTGATGCATGATTAGGGTATGCAATGGGTGTTTATGCATGGATGCAACTAGTGCACTTATATATACAAACAAAGATATAAACATGCATGCAGCCTATTGTGCATGACTATGTATGAAATGAAATGCATGGATATGATGTACCCTACATTACTACTTAGCCAGAATTCTAGAAAAATCCCACTAATGAAACAGGTCAAGATTAACATGATCATTGATGGGCTACAATTTCAATTCAATTTCTCCCTTGCCCATTCATTTCCTTGATGAGGGTTTATGTACCTCACATTCTATAAAGGGTCAAATTATGTTCTGAGGTTGGGGTTGACCCAGGCTAGTCAACCCGTTGGATTTGTGGACTTTAGTGTGCACTTGGGCCTCAAGTATTTTAAAATATGGGCTTCAATGTATTTCATGATGAGATCAGGCCTTAGTTTTAAAAAGGACTTGGGCTTGGATTATTTGAAAAATGTCGGCCCGAATTGTTAGGTAATAGGGCCGAAGCCCATTTTTGAAATTTGGGTTTGACCCCTTTTTGAAAATCAGGCTTGGGCCGAGTTTTTACTTAGGAAAAGGTCGGGCCTAGGTTTGTTTTTAAAGAATTGGGTCCGATTTATTTTAAAAGGGTTGGGTCGACCCATATTTCATGATGGGCTGAGGCCCTAATTGAAAAGGAATTGGACTTGGATTACTTAGAAAAATATTAGCCCATATTTTTAGACAATAGGGCCGAAGCCCACTTTTGAAATCTGGGTTTTAACCTTTTTTGAAAATCAGGCTTGGGCCGAGTTTTTACTTAGGAAAAAGTCAGGCCTGGGTTTGCTTTTAAAGAATTGGGCCCAAGTTATTTGAAAAGGGTTGGGCCGACCCATATTTTAAAATGTTTGGGCCAAGTGCTTTGTTTTTTTTTTTTTTTTTTGAAAGGATGGGCCATGGTCTCATTATTGGGCTTTTTTAGAATACTGGCTAAGTAGTATGTAAGTCTAAAATGGATGCCGCATGCATGGTATAATACAAGGTATCTCACAACATATATACAATAGACGGTATGGGGATAAGGATGTCCCAACCCAGGGTAGGTATGTATATACAGGGTTCTTCATGGCTCTATCCTAGTTATGGAAGACTATAGACAAGTATGTGTGGGTAGGCTCTAATCCTTATTGACAAAAAGGTCCCCAATTTGAAATTTCATCCTCCCCCATAGGGGTCCGGACAAAACTCGCATTGAGCGGGGTGGTTCGCGGGTCCCATCAAGCTTAAGCTACGAAGGGACAAACGCTATTACACCCCTATCTAATCTTTGCAGGTAAAGCTCGGGTATAGAGCGTGAGAGTGTGTGAATTCAAATTTTAATTTAATCCCACTATCCCCACATTTATTCACATGCTATAAACAATATGGAAACAAGATATCTACCATTAACATATATATATATATATATATATATATATATATATTCAAAAGATAAGGAAACACAATATATGCAATTAATATGTTTATTCACAAAAAATTTGGAAACAAAAGAATAAGGAAACAAAATATTTATGATTTAATATATAAAATATCTATAATTAATATGCTTATTCACAATATCTACAATTAATATGTTTCTTCAGAATATTTGGAAACAAAATATTTTAAATTAATTGAGGCTATTTACAAATTATGGAACTAAAATATTTACAATTAAGTAAAGTTATTTACAAATTACAATATTTACAAAATAAGGAGTAATCAAAAGATTTAATAAATTTAAACTTGGGATAATTTCTAATTAATTAATGGCTCGACTCTCTAAGGTCCCCAGCGGAGTCGCCAAGCTGTCGTGGCGTCCCGGGAGCGCGTGGGCCCCGGGCGGCGAAATCAAAATCATTTTTAATATTTTCATGGAAAAACATGGATATCGGAGTCGCCACTAACCTTTAGTGCGGTTAGAACACATGATTACTACCCCGTTAGGGGTAGAATCGGTCTACATTACCAGAGTTGGGGTCGGGAGTTCGGTTACGCGAGGGGAAGGTACGAGCACCCCCTACGCGCCCCGTTCTTACGAACGGTACCTAATTAATTTGAAATTATCCCTAAGTTAATCTAATAATTCTTCAAATTACTCCTATTTTATGAATTTATAAATAAATGTGAAAAATAAATAAATAAATAAAGATAATATATACCCATATAATCCCTCAGAGCTTAGGGTACGTGAAGCCCGAAGGCTCATACCCCCGCGATAAAATCATAGGGATATACACGCATGAAAATAAATAATAATAAAAATAGATACCCTAATATGCAACACAAAATATAAATATACCAAAGAAACAAAAATACTAAACATATTTAATATTAGTAATAATAACACAGAAATAATAGTAACAACATTGAAAACAATATAATAACAACCTTGTACTAACAATATTATATTAATAATACAATGCAATACTATAATCGTCGTATATAATATCATAACAAGATTATACTAATATATGTAGTAAAACTTCATAACAATATAATAATAATAATAAATAATACATAATAAAATATCATAACAATAAACTACATAATAAACTACTATAAAAATGAACTAATATAATAATGTATAATACTAAACATACCACAATAAAAATACCCTAATGTACTAAAATACTAAAAATAACATAATATATAGTACTGAGTATAAACATAATAATAATACTGAAAATACCATAATATCATATATATATATATATATATATATATATATATATACATACTACCATAATAAGAAACTACCATAAACAATAATAATAATTACATAATAGCAATTATATAATAATAATCTACCATAATTAATAACATACCATAATAGTGAACTACTTTCCTACATAATAATGATACCCTAATAATAAACTAAAAATGATAGTAAATACAAACATAATACACTAAAATAAAGATAATTATACAATAATAAACTAAAATGCTAAACTAATATAATGACACAATACGTAACTCTACACTACCATAATATATAATAATACAAAGAATCATGACAATAAGCTACCATAATATACAATTTATAACACTTACCTTAAAACAAATACATGCAAAAATGAATAATTAATTAAGGAAATAAATCAAATTTAGAATTAGGAAACTGATGAAAAGGTAAGACAATGACATACTTTTGGAAATATATTACATTCTAAAATTCACATGCAAGGACCACCAAAATTAATACAAAACTCTAAATATATAAAAACATTGAATGAATGCGATAATAACAAAAACACCAAACACGTGCAACAATGACAATCCGAATATAAACTGATAATAACATTAGCATTTAAAATGTAACCAATATGAAAACCCTAGATATTGAACATACAATATGAACATTACCCATTTAATAATAATATACTAATATTACATTGATAATAACAATAATAACAACATAAAACCTAAACATGATTATAAAATATTAAAACAAATACAACAACAATTATACAATAATATTAAATATTTAATATGTACAATGACAAACCATAATATATATGAATACGTATATATGATAATAAAGCAATATGAAACAATGATCCTTAATATTACATGATAATACAAAACAAATGTAACAATAAAAGCATACCATAAGAAAAAATATATATATATATATATATATATATATATATATATATATATATACATGCTGTTAATACTATAGTATTTAGTAAACCATAAAAATAGATTTTTAAAAAAAATTACTAGAAAAATCAAAATTTGACACTTGAGACCCGATCAAACAAAAAGGAATCCTACAAAAACAAAATAAACCAATTAGTATTTATAATAAATATGACCAAAAATCTGAACACGGATATTAAATACTAATATTAAAAATCCTGCAATAATAATATTAATTATTCAGCATACATAATAAATACCACAAAGATTTAAACATCCCTAAAAAAAATCAATACGTGTGTGTGCTGTGCATGTGCGTGTGTGGGTTAGTACCGTGTGTGTGCGTGGGTATTTACGGGGGCTTACAAAGGGGTGCTGCCGGAGAAGCTGCTGTGAATAGGGTCTGTTGTGTGGTTGCCTCGGGTTCCAGCTGGTGGGGCAGTGGCCGGAGAGCTGTGCTGTGGGTTGGGTGACCGGCGTTGCAGTGGTGGCCGGAAGCTGCGAGGATGATGGCTGGAGGCGCGGATGCAGCTGTGCAGAGGGTTGCTCGGGTGGTTGCAGCAGTGGAGGAGTTGAGGGCTGGAGTTAGGAGTTGCAGATGAGAGGCGGAGACCCGTGCCTACTAGAAGCTGGTCTTGGCTCCGGTGGTTCTTGGCTGTGCGAAGGGGTGACTACCGGGACTGGTCACGAGTGTGAGAGAAGCAGCAGGGGGCTGCCGGTGTGTAGCGGGCTAGCCGTGAACAGTGTTCACGGCTGTAGCAGAGTTACTGGAAGCAGATGGCCAAGGCAGTTCTGGAAGAGGGTAGCTATGAGGTTGAGGGAAGACGGTGATGGTGAGGGTAGAAGTTGGGTTTAGATTGAGGGAGAGAGATTGGCAGGGAGGCTGTTGGGGTTTTTTTTTTTGGTTTTTCTTTCTTTGGCTTCCCCGCTGTGCGCAGCCTCCCCCCCTTGTGTGCTGCCTTGAACTTGCCTTTAAATAGGCAATCCCCCCTAAAAACCCTAATGAAGTTTTCCTTTTTTAGTTTTTGGTATTTTTTATTTTTTTTGGCAATAATATATACGAGAATAATTATTAACATGGTAATAATAATAATAATAATAAGGTAACAATATATATCTATATATATATATATATAAAATAATAATAATAATAAGTAAAATAATAGTAATAATAAAAAAAAAATACTAATAATAATGATAACAAAAATAATAATAATAATAATAATAATGAAAATAATAAATAATAATAATAATAATAAGACTAATTAATAATAATAATAATATGGATAAATGAAATAATAAGAATACTACTAATAATAATAAAATAATAATAATAATAATAAATACTAAAAATGTTAACAAAATTAATAATAATAACAAAAATAAATAATGATGATAATAATAATAATAATAATAACAGGATAAATAAATAATAGCAATAATAATAATGATAATAAAGGTACTAAAAATAATAATGATAAAACAATAATAATAATAATAATAACAGGAATAAATAATAAATAATAATAATAATATAAATAGAAGTAAAAATAATAATAATAATAATAATAATACTAATAATAATAAAAATACTAATAATCATAAAACAATAAGGGAACCCCTTGTTCTATTTGGTTAGGGCAAAAATAGGGTGTCTACACATTTCATATAAATATAATAAAATAAAAATTAATTACTTTATGATTTGGTAAAGTTTTAACTTGATGAGATTAGGATGTGGGGTTCGTCAAGTAGCTTTATCCACTAATAATAAAATTTACCTTCATGCATTGAATGCTACATTTAATTTTTTTTTTTAGAGAAAAAAATTGCTATTATATCATTGATATATTGTTTTAATAGTTACCAAAATGAATAGTTTATAAGGAATGTATTTTTGGCCCAAGTTGTGAGCTCACGTGAGTAGTGGCTTAGGATTTGCTTGAATGTAAATTTAGCTTAATTATGCTAGAATGAGCTATGAACTCAAAAACTATGTCAACTTGGGGCAAAAGGTTGGCTTGGGGTCAGAATGAGCTCAAGGTTTGAGATAAATTCATAAACATGATTGACTTAACTAGGCAAAAAGGAGTGCAAGGAATGGTTCTTTTAGTTTGGGAATGACATAATGCAAAGGGCACAACATCCAACCAGAAGATGATTGCCATATTACTTAGTTTAATCAGCGTAGTGGTGGATCTTAGTTCTGCAAAGGCCCTTAGCATAGTCATTATTAAAGTCTTCCTAATTTCCTTGTATTCTAAAGAAAGTAATGGAGTGACAAAATGCTTCATGGGATCACCTAGTCCATATTTGTACCCTAACCCTTCTTCCCACAAAGAAACAATGATTTATCCTTCCACTTCTCGATGGAATCATAAATCTCAAGTAGAATGCTTGGATGCTACCCTCTCATGCAAAAATAGCACAATTCACTTTGGTAGGAAAACTGTTAATATAAAAAAAATTTGAGAGTTAGAAATTGTCATTTGATCATTGACCTCAACCCAGAGGCAACCAAAGCCTAACAAGATGTATGCTAGCTATTTAGGGCAAACTAGAAAGGTGGGAAGACAAATGACAAAAAACATTCTCAACCAGGAAATGTATAGGGGAAGCTTCAATTTTAGTTTATGGCTCAGCTCATGAAATTTTAATTTTTGTTTACATCAATTTATCCCCGGGCGATTGCCTTGTTTGATAGTATACAATATTTTAGGACCAAACAATATTATCAAATGTTTCCTAAAAGTGTAAAAAGGGTCAAGGAGACATAATTTAGCTATCTTCAGCTTAGATTTTGCCGTCATTGAGAAGGGTTTGTTATATAATTTTAGGTCTACTTTTGATAACTTCTATTTTTGATAGTGAGCATATCATTTGTAGTGTTTATACAATGAATGGAGGGGATTTATCTAGTTTATTCAGAGTTTCTTTTCAAAATTGATTTGAAATACAATAAGCTTGCCCACGTAGACAAAGTGAATTTTAGCCTTTCATTGCGGATGCAATGACACAACGCAGTTGGCTAGTTGGAGGCTGACATGGCACTGACGTCATTTCGTCTTCAACCTTTAGTGTCCCTGGGAGTTCAGCGATGCGTGGGCATGTGTGAGGACACCTGCCAACTACCAATATGTGCCTGAAGGCACGTTGGGGCGCGAGGCAGCGACATCTCTCCATTGGCAGCGTTGGCTTCATCTTGATGACAGAAACGTGATGGTTGTCTCGAAATGTGGTTTTGAGATACTAAACTGTGGCTCCAATATAGGATTTTGCTTTGATCTGGCGATTTTGCTCCAACCTCTCATTGATACCAATTTTTAGGGTGCATCTAGGAGCAATAATCACACACAAGCAAAATATAGACACCTATCTCACTATAAATTGGGAGAATGATTACAACGAGGAGGAGGAGGTTGCTGCTCTCAACTCAACTCTCTCTCTCTCTCTCTCTCTCTCTCTCTCTCTCTCACACACACACACACACACACACACACACACAACACTCTCTGTTCTTCCTCACACACTCATGCACGTAGCTCTCTTCACTCAGTACACAAATTACACACACACACACACATCACATATATATGTATACACACATGAATGGGGGGTAAAATTCAAAAGGCAGTTGGCTAAATTCAACCATAGTGGCTTAGTGTCAACATTGTGGGCAAGGTTGGTGGTTGTTGATCTCCAATGCCAACAGAAGTGGCTACCGACGACTCCACCAGTTGCAATCTCGACAAAAAATAATTTTCTATAGCTGGATAGGTACTAATTTTTTAAAATTTATTCACTTTTCCAATATACACAATTTCTTGATAATAATTTCTTTATATTTCAAACAAAAAAGTTATTTTTGAAATGAAGATTTAGTAGGACAGAAAATGAAAAAATTTCATAATCAAACTTTACATAATTAATAAGCTCATCATACAATGTGAGTGTACGTTACGATTATTTTATTTAAAGTTGATAAAAATTAGATTCTTAATATTACAAAATATGATATAATTATAATATACTTTTCATTTTTCTTGTACATAATCTATAATAATTAGATACAATGTTTGGTTAAATAACTTATTAGCTTTAAAAATTTAATGCCTTCTTGGTATCAAATAAAAAATTATTGGACTAGCTTGCTCCATGTAAAAGTTAATGGTATAATTTGTTGTTGCAAAAAAAAAAAAAAATCCCCAATAGCATTTGAGAATATGAAATTTTTAAGATTTGAATTTAAATTTATTTAATTTAGAAATAATAATTAATATAATTTTGTATTACGTTTTAATCAAACCCACATGTATTTAGATTGAAGGTCCCAATTCTATGTTTCAAATATAGAGGTAGTGTGTTTTTATAATTTTAATCCTATATTTTAAATTTTCAATAGTTTATCATTTATATGAATATACTAAGGGATGCCAGTTAACTGCTTGTATAGCTAGTTGAACATTTAATATAGTAACAAATTAAAAAAAAAAAAAAAACTTACCAATATTATAATCATTAAGCCTCCCACTAACATATTATTGCCTGACAACAAACTTGCAAGCATCTTAATAAAGTCAGCATACAATATTGGAGAAAAATACCGGCATGGAGTTTAGAATAAGCCTGAAAACGTGAGCAATTCAAGCGAGCATGTGATGGAAGAATAAATTATCCTCAAAAGGCATCACAAATTACCTAAAACTCTTCTATAAAAGGCCACCAGTTGAGGAGCATTGCTCACACAATCACTAATAGATAACAGAAACTATACTCGATCCTACAGCAGCTACAGTTTTTGCTACTAGTTGATTTGAGTAAAGGTATAGTAATAGTTTTAATTTATTATACAATCCAATTTAATTAAGAAGAGCTATTCTATTATTAATATCTTGTTTTGCAGATGGGAGGAATTTGGCTCTATGAGATTGTGAATCTTACCAAGAAGAGTCTCAACTTGATCAAGTTGAGTAATTTTCGACAGCTGAAGGAAGTCGCGAATACCATCGATGAAAAGTGTGGGTATTCAGATGAAGCTTGGGTTATTGAGCTCCATCAAGGGAGCAGACACATCAAGGTGTATGATGCCAATTGGAAACTAGGAGTCGAAGTTAAAGATGAAAAGAATAATCTAGTTGTGCTATGGGACATACAACAAGATGCCACTCGCATCAATTTCCTTGTCGAAGATGATAAGATTTGGTTTTATCCCACACTTCATCCTTTAAAGTTGGATGGAAAGCAACACAATGCATGGATGCTAGACATCAATGCAAATGAATGGAAATGGGAGGGTCATGACATTGACTCAACTTTGAAGGTTGGATAAGACACCTCAAGTCTGAGAGTGCAGATGCAACCCAAGGACTTTTGTCTTGAAACGTCTTGGTCTAGTTGAGCATGCACATCCATTAATAAGTGCATGGCAAATTGAAATAAAATAGAGTCTAGTGCTGGTGCGGTCTATACTTTTCTAATGAGGGGCTTAGTCTCACAAGGTTGGAGGCAGGCCTCAATCTATATGTTGCTTCTCTTATATTTTATCGTGGTCCAATAATAAAATATGTCTAACTAGGTTTGTGTGTCTAATGACTTTTTAGTATGTGAACGTCATATTGAGCATATTGTTATTAGTTATTAGTTTTTGTTTATGCATGATGAAAAGACAATCAAAATTAAAAACATGCAGTAAAAGAATTTTTTCATGTCATTATTACATTTTCTAAAAATATCATAAGAACACATTACTAGCGTGGATGAAGCGTCCACCACAATCTGGCTTGTGCATGTCAAGGGATATTACCAAAATGCATCTAGTCACCAACATACTTTTTATTTAAAGATCTCAATGAAAATGACACATATTTTTGCTTTAGTGCGCGCGTGAGCATGTGCGCCTTTGTATGGATACCACATGCATGCATGCAAGTCAATGAGTTAAAATTATTTTACTTTTAAATATTTTATATTTTCACTGGAAAACTTTAACTAGTGCGTATAAATAATAGCCAAAGTTAATAGAGAAGGTAACTAAAAACTTGAAAAGGAAAGCCAGATCTCAATTTTTATGCAAAGACCTCCAGATTGTCTTGGACCATCCTAGATGCTTCAAAAGCTCTGAAAGCTTAAAGGCATCCTTGATTTTGAGCAATTTTAAGCTCGCAGTTGTCTATTTGTCTTAATGCACTAAATACCCTTGCATTATTATTCTTAGGAAGATTTATTGTTTATTCTCTAGACAACTAGTTACTATTTGACATCTTAATGATTAAAGTCTCTATTATATAGTCTAGTTCAGTGGGTCGTAGTGAATAGTAATAATAATAATAATAATAATATTCATGTAATGGTTATGGAAAATTAAAATTTAACTAAATGAACCTTCAAGTATGAATAGGGTTAATCCAACTTATGTTATAGTCAACAAGATTAATTTTAATTTAGGAAAAAAAAAAGGTATTATATACATTAGGTGCAAATGCCAAATTTGACATAATTTTGCCATGTGTAAAAAAGCAGCCTACATTAATTAAATATATATACGTAACAAAATCATAATAAAGTTGGTGCATACAACCAGTGTATCTAATAGTTTCCAGTAATCTAATTCACATGCATGATCATCTTAATAGGATTTAATAAGTTATCTATATAACTAGTATGAGCCATAGAAAAACAACTAAGTCTTTTACATTTTTTTGTAGAGGAAGCATGCAACAATTAACCATTAAAAACAATAATAATAATTATCGACATTGGGTTTTACGGACATATTTGGGTTGTCAACATTCAATGATCATTTTGAAATCAAAATAGTATAGACTATCAAACCATTGGTTCATCTAACTTTTTCTTTTGGAACGTCCCTGAGGGTCAACTTCCGAGAAGGGGTCGAATCTCCGATCGCCCTTCACAGAGTGACGCTCAACTCAATGAGGGTAATGCGCATGGATAGAAATGGTTAGTACGTGTTCCAATGGCTACGTCGTACTAATCTACTTTACTCTAAGGGATAAGTTTAGAACATATCTATTTTCATTGTCTCTAAATCTAAGCTACATCCCTAGGTCTAAGGAACTAGCAGTAATGGTCCGCAATCACTAGATATAGTTTGGGATTAAGATTAATGAAATGGAAGTACTAGCAGCCACATCTAGTAGACATGTACTCGATTAGTTTAAGATTAACCTTTAAAAATCACCGAGCAAACTTGATTCTCCATTCTATTCAATTCCAAACCTTAATATTGGTATAGCTTTCCTAAAGAAGGAAACTACCTCTCACATCAAGATCCCGCAAAAGTGTTCTCAAGACATAACCCCCAACAAGCACGCGAGGATTAAGAAAGGGTAATGTGTTTATCCATTTTAAATATCTTATTTACTTTGAGACCGTTAATATTTTGGAGGCCTTGGCAGACAAAACCTGCACCTCTATTTCTTAGGCAATGGTGAAGATAATAGCCCCCAAGACGAAATGAAGGTTTATTAGGGAAGTTGATTTATTTGTTCAAATAACATAGTTAAACTGGCAAATAAAAGAGACACGTAAATCAAACAAGCTAAGAAACACTGCCAACATGCCCAAAAAGATGTAACACTCCAAATCTAAGAATCTAATAGAAACTCTATGGAGTGCGCTCAATTGATTCTATCATATTCGTTACCCCTCAAGATATGATTGAAGGTACATAACATCATTTTTATTAATTTCTCCTCATATGAGTGCGCGCACCACACATAATCACACCAGCAGACACACAGGCAATAGAAGAACAACCATACAATCAAGCATCATGCGGCAATAATCATGTGATGGAAAGTTTTTGAAATTCAAAATCATATCACAAAATGCCCAAAACGAGAAAAGGAAGGTCATAAATTTTCCGCAAAATTTCCCTGCTTTTTTAGTAACTTTCTACAATTGTTAATGATGTTTAATAAATTATTCCCATTTATTATTACTTATTATTATATTTATATTATTATTATTATTACTGATTTATATTATTTTAAGTTTCAGATACCTTATGCTGGCTTTCATGTTGGAGCTCAATGATTTAAGTCTCATTCGAACACTTACACTTCTCACTTCCACCATTCTTTATGATGGTGTTTGGGGGTTGCTAATTATGATTGTTATTAATTGTTTGAATATACTAAATGGTAGTCCATATTTTGGAGGGAAAAAATCCGCCTTTACCATCAAAGATGAAAGAAAGGGAAAAAAGGGAATATTCACGTACCAACCATTAATTAGTGATTGTTTTCTTTTTTGGATAAATTAAGATTATAGAGCCTGAACTATACATTACCAGTAACTTACGCAAAACCCAATTCCTGATTAAGAATATTAGGTAATCCTCGACTTGCCACTCCAGACTAAACATGAGATTTAATTCGACTATAAGACTTATTTGTTTGAAAGGTGGGAGTGGAAGATGATATATATTATTCTATTTAGTTTCAAATTCTAATGTTTGATTTGCATATATATATATATCCTATATATATATATATATATATATATTATGAAGAATAAGCATTTTGAAGCCTTTTTTTTTTTTTTTTTTTTTTTTGATCTCATGTTTTAAAATAATGTGTATCATAGGCACAAGCAAGGATATCAGTCTTTAGATAAGTACTTGTATATCATCCATTGGGCTATATCATACCACGAGTAAATTAGTTTACTTTTTGATTAGCCACTAGTTTCATTTCAAAAAAAGTAGGCTAGTCTTATCTATCTCGTAACGTATTATTTTATAGGGATAATTTTTAATTATATCACCCTATTAGTTTCTGCCTACTTTGGGAATCGAGTATAAGTGTTTTTAGTCTACTCCAAAAAATGACTAAAAATTAAAAATTAATCGTTGTGGGGCTAATATGGTAATTTTAGCTAGCAAGATATTTTTTTTTCTTTTTTTCTTTTTGGGAGGGTGAGTGCTTGCGGCCGTAAACGATTTTCTATTGTGCTTATAATTATGTTATTATAGTGGACCAAATCCTTAATAAATTATACTTGTTTATTATCGTTGTTATACAAAGAACTTTCTTTACATTGGTTTTTACTTCTTTCAATTTCCAAATATTACTGTTTTTTTTTTTCTTGAAAAGGGGAATTACGAGGAATATCATACATAATATTTTTTTAAACTTAAAAATAAAAAATTTAGCTAATAGAGATTTTCTTTCCCTTTTCTTCTCCTTGTATTTTTTGGACAATTTTGAAATAAAGGAACAAGGACTTTAAATAATGGTATCGCCTCTTTTTGTAGTTATCAAGAATAATTAGATTTTTTATATCTCTAGTTTCATTAGTCATATCTTGAAGAGCTCCGATATTCTTAATTTCCCTAGAATGTATTAAGTGAGCAAAACTTTTAGCTTGCTCAGATCAGTCATGTTTCCTACGACATCTCTATTTAGAATGTGTTTGGGGGCGGGATTTTGTGCTCCTCGTTTGAGGTAAGTTATTTCTTTCTTCCTTCACTGTCAATGACTTTCCAATCAAGTTATAACCCTTGTCTACATGCATGGAATTTTATTTTTTAAAAATAATATGTATTGTTTGCTGAGATGCTTCGCAAGTTGCTCTCTTCCCGCATATATAATATATATATAGCATACGGAAAGGGGGGCTACGGGGGGATGGGGATGATGATCGGGTACGTCTTGAGATTTTTGGAAAGTATCCTTAAGCATAGGGCTCAGAATTATTCCATTGGGATTATCAATCGGGAATGAAAACATGAGTCTCTTTGGCTGTCTTTAGATTACCCTCTTGAGACTCAACAACCAAGGGGTCAACCTGCCACAGTTCAAAGTATGTTAATCTGTGCATTGGGGCCAGCTGCCCCAATTTCAAATACGTCTAGACAGAATACTCAGTCAATGAGGCAAAAGAATTATTCAAAGTTTATTCAACCAGGCAAGTGTGATTGATAGTGCTCTATTGCTATATGTATGCATGTTGCTACCTAAGATGCTAGAATGCAGATGAAATGTTATTCTGTGTGCATAGTGATGACGTGAATGCAAAGATGTAGCATATTGAATGAGATGCCCCTTTATATTCTTTCTTATGCAATGCATGAAATGTATGGTAATGAATGAAATGAATGTTAATAAATGAAATTCATGGTAATGCATGAATCTTTTCTCCTTCCAACATGCTTGTAATCAACAACCCAATCTCTGATCTTGGGTGTGCCTGCTGATTCTGGCCATGTTTCAAATTCCAAAAAGGCACTCAAAATTTGCCCTAGTGTTTACATGCCACTGGTCATGACCCTGTTTTTGACTTTGAATTTGCTCCAATGAACTCGAAAATTGCCTAGTTTCGATCCTCATCCACTGATATTGGCTATGTTTTCATCATGCACTCTGATATGACGGCATCGGAATTAGTCCAAACAAAACTCAACCCAAAATCTGCCCCATTTACCATCGTTTGTTACTGATATTGGCTTCAAATTTGACTTTGACACGAAGGCACCCCAAATCAGCGTCACTAGAACTCAACACGGAGTTTGGATCATTTGAGTGCATCTGTAACTATTCTTGACCATTTTACCTGTCTTTCACAAGGATCCTCTTTTGGCGAATGTGTCAGTGATTAAGCCCTTTTGACCATCCGTCCTCCTTTTAGAGCTTTTGAAGAATGGATTTTTTTTTTTTTTTTTTGGATGGGGGAATGAATGATGAATGATCATGCATTTAGGACATCAACTTGCTAAATCAAAAGGTCATATGCACAAAAAAGATGTTTTACTGAGTTCGCTTGCTATTTCAATGGAAAAAATTCATACCAGTATTCGAGAGCCCTAATGATGATGGTGCTAACTTTTCGAACTGAATAACTGATTTCTTTTTTAACCGATTGCCCCAGTTTTATTGGGGGACTATTCTTCCACCTTGTTCTGCGGTGAAACCATTGAGAACCTTTTGTTTAATGGTTGCCCCTAGTTCAGTCAAGTCCGACTAATGTTTTGATCTCAAGATGGTCTTTAAGACTCGGGACGAAACGTTGGATGAGGGATACAGGTTTTCAGAATAAAAGGAAAACTAAGGCTCAAAAATCCCATCCCATAATGATGTTTTATGCTCCCAGTTTGAATTGAGGCACTTGCAAGATATTGACCGAACTTGTCATTTGGACAAGTTGCCTATGTACCCTTTCAGGATCAGGTCATTACGTAGTTCAAACACAATATTGCGTCTGACAAATCATTTGACACAACAATGTATACCAATCTGGTCAGGACTTCATTTGGACTGTAATGCAGGCTAGGGTTTGGGTTAAAGAAGAAAAGAGTTAAATAAGGCTCAAAATCGTTGATTTTATCAAGGGTAATTTGGTCAAAAATCACATATGTAGTACGTCCCTTATTTTTCTTTCTTCTTCCTTTTCTTCTTCCTTTTATCGTAACTTTTGCTTTTCCTTTTATGAAGGAATCTTAACTTCATTTTCATTTGAATTCCATTTGGGACTGATCATTTTCTTAAAACTGCCCCAGTATGGGGTGTGATCCTTTGACGGGTTAAGAATGAAATTTTTCAAGCTCAAAAAAGGGCTTTGCAAGGGGTTTCTCTTTTGCCTTTCTTTTGGGTAGCAGAAAAAATAGCCTGCCATCCTTTTGATAATGATTATTGTCTCAAATGACTTGTCAAATGCTAAGGCACCCAACCCGAGTTAAATTTCTGGTGAATTGACTTTTAAGAAAAATTAGTTTAACAATCAAGCTCAAGTGGGTTAACAAATGGTAAATCAATATTGGGTTCTTTTTAGGGATAACTGATCGGCCAAAGATGGCCATCTATCATTCGATCAAAACTTGATTAGCGGACTGACATGAGATTCATGGAACCAACCCATATTTTACTGAGGCTTTCAGAACTTCTTCGAAGTATTCGAACTCATGGAGTGACGAACATTGTTTCATCTTGCTTCATTTTCGTCTCGTAGCTTGAATTTTTCATAACTAACACTTGCTTTTGGTTCATGAATACTGGTATTTTATTTTCCTTATCTTAGCAAAGAAACACGAGTAAACAAAATTTTGGACATTGAACTCCCGATGCAAGTGATATACGAAAATGCATAATTTCGTTTCTTTGATAGCAAAGGAAACTTCGGAGATAAAACCTTTAATAAATTGCAACAAAAGAAAGAAGAAAACAAAAGAAGATAAAAGCATCCATGTAGGGGGCGAATAATCAAAAGCTTGCCACTTGTATTTCTCTGTTTCCATGGTCAAAAGTAAACCCATTTATTCAGACTATATGCGGAATATCTCTGGTTCAAAACTTGTTGTACTTCTTTGACAGATCTGATCTTCAAAATATTCCTTCAATGTTGCACAATAGGCTCCTCCACCTCAATTGCCAATAGACCCAAATCTCTTAAGGTTTGTACTTTATGCTTGAAATGCCAACATTTTTCGATTGAATGACCTATTGCCCCAGAATGATACTCGCATCGAGCATTTGGGTCGTACCACCTTGGGAAAGGGGATTGTAGCAACAATCCTGGTAT
Organism: Malania oleifera; assembly: GCF_029873635.1. Taxonomy (NCBI): domain Eukaryota; kingdom Viridiplantae; phylum Streptophyta; class Magnoliopsida; order Santalales; family Ximeniaceae; genus Malania; species Malania oleifera. Next base: position 47,670,754 of record NC_080420.1, read on the forward strand.
TGGTGCAACCATTTGAATTTCCACCAATTGCGGGAACAATTCTGCGTAAGTCATCGGAATAGGTTGAACTTCTTTTCTCTTTCTTTCCATTAGGGGGCTCCCTCCCGTGTCCTGAACACTCAGCTGCCTTGAAATAGGCTCAGGTCCAAAGGGAACTGCTTGGGGTTGCGCACCTGAATGCACTATCTGATGGACTATGGGCTTGTAGGCAAAATTCTTATTTGTCCACCGGGTTTACCCTCTTGGTTATGATGCCCCTGAATCATCTGTGCTTCCTCATCTTTCTTCCTCTTACTTGGGTCAGTTTTTGCATCACCACTTTTGGTTCTTCCGACTTTGATGGCCGTTTCAATTCTCTCTCCAGTAGCAACAATATCCATAAAGTCATGTGGGGTTGCCCCTAGGAGATGTCCAAAGTAGGGATCTTTCAATGTATTCACGAATAGGGAGATAGCCTCCCTATCTTCCACTGGAGGGCTCACTTGGATGGACATGTCCCTCCATCTATATGCATATTCTCTGAATGTTTCATTAGGTTTCATTTGCATGCCTTGTAAGGTCATGCGATCAGGTGCCATTTCTATCACGTGGCGGTACTGAGCTATGAAGGAATTTGCCAGATCTTTCCAAGTACGAATTCGAGCTCGATCCTGCTGAATGTACCATCTGATAGCTGCTCCAGTCAAACTATCTTGAAAGCAATGCATCATCAACCTTTCATCATCAGTATGTGCAGCCATTTTTTTGGCAATACAAGCGCAGGTGGGTCCGAGGACAGTGGGTCCCATCGAATTTTTCAAAATCCGGCAACTTGAATTTTGGCGGCAGAGTGACCTTTGGTACTAGGCAAAGGTCATTAGGGTCAATGGAATCAAATGTATTATACCCTTCAATTGCTTTCAAGCGCTCCTCCAATACGTCACAACGACGCTCAGACTCAGGTCTATTTATCCCCATATCAGGAGTTGCTAAGGGGGAAGTCCCTGCCACTGGAAAGCCCTGTGCAGGCACAGTTGGGATAAATGGAGGCATATTTGGCATTGGATCCCCCATGACACCCGGCGGTGGAGCTGATGTTTGTCCATGATTTAGGGTGAACCTTGGAGCATGAGTAGGGTCTATATCTGTTTCAGAATCATTTTGTACCGCTTTTCCTTTGTTCATCAACAATTCCATAATTTTACTCATTTTTTCAATCAATTCTTCCTGTCCTTGTTCTATGCCCAGGACTCTACCTTCCAATTGTTCACTCATTTCTTTTGCCCTTCTCCTGGTATTGTATTGATGCGTGACAGTCTCAATGTTGCTTGCTCAGAAGAATTCTGTGGCTAGGCACTGCAAACCAAAACCTTCCCTTTTTAGAATCGTGAATGCATAGGTATGAATGCATGGATGCAATGTATGTTTGTGCATGGATGTAACTAGTGCAATTACACATACAAATAGAGATATGAACATGCATGTGACCTAGCGTGCATGATTACGCGTGAAATTACGCATGAATACATGGATGCAATGTAACCTAACTAACTACTTTGTCAGCATTCTAGGAAAAGTCCCACTAATAAGAGATTTCAAGACAATCATTGATGGGCCACAATTTAAATCAATTCTTCCCTCAATCGGTTCATGTATCTCAGATTCTATGAAGGGTCAAATTATGATTTGAGGTTGGGGTTGACCCAGGTTGGTCAACCCGTTGGATTTGTTCAGTGCGGACTTGTGGACTTTAGTGTGCACTTGGGCCTCAAGTATTTTAAAATATGGGCTTCAATATACTTCATGATGGGATCAGACCCTAATTTTAAAAGGATTTGGGCTTGGATTGTTTAGAAAATATGGGCCCGGATTTTTAGGGTAATAAGGCCGAAGCCCATTTATGGAAATCTGGATTTGACCCATTTTGAAAATGAGGCCTGGACCAAGTTTTTACTTAGGAAAAGGTTGGCCTATACTTGTTATTTCTAAAAAAATTGGGTTCGAGTTACTTGAAAAGGGTTGGGCTAACCCATATTTTAAAATGCTTGGGCCAAGTGCTTCATTTTTTGAAAGGATGGGCCATGGTCTCATTATTGGGCTTTTCCAAAATACTGGCTAAGTAGTATGTATGGATGTCAAATGTATGATATAATACAAAGTATCTCATAGCTTATATACAACACACTATACATGGAGAAGGATGTGGCTCCTGTCCCAACCCAGGGTAGGTACACCTATTTTATAGGGTTTCTTCATGGCTCTATCCTAATTAAGGGAAAACTATGGACAATTACGTGTGGGTAGGCTTTAATCCCTATTGACAAAAAGGTCCCCAATTTGAAATTTCATCCTCCCCCATAGGGGTCCGGACAAAACTCGCATTGAGCGGGATGGTTCGCGGGTCCCATCAAGCTTAAGCTACGAAGAGACAAACGCTATTACACCCCTATCTAATCTTAGCAGGTAAAGCTCGGGTATAGAGCGTGAGAGTGTGTGAATTCAAACTTTAACCTAATCCCGCTATCCCCACATTTATTCACATGCTATAAAGAATATGGAAGCAAGATATCTACCATTAATGTATTTATTCACAAGATATGGAAACATATTATCTGCCATTAACATGTTGATTCTAAAAAATTTGGAAACAAAAAATAAGGAAACAAAATATTAATGATTAGTATACAAAATATCTATAATTAATATGCTTATTCACAATATCTACAATTAATGTGCTTATTCAGAATATTTAGAAACAAAATATCTACAATTAATGCTCAACAAATTTGGAAACAAAATATTTTTAATTAATTGAGGTTTTTTACAAATTATGGAAATAAAATATTTACAATTAAGTAAAGTTATTTACAAATTACAATATTTACAAAATAAGGAGTAATTAATAGATTTATTAAATTTAAACTTGGGATAATTTTCAATTAATTAATGGCTCGACTCTCTAGGTCCCCAGCGGAGTCGCCAAGCTGTCGCGACGTCCTGGGTACGCGTGTGCCCCGAGCGGCGAAATGAAAATCAATTTTAATTTTCAATTAAGAATTGGAATGTCGGAGTCGCCACTAACCTTTAGTGCGGTTAGAACACATGATTACTACCCCGTTAGGGGTAGAACGGTCTACATTACCAGAGTTGGGGTCGGGAGTTCGGTTACGCGAGGGGAAGGTACGAGCACCCCCTACGCGCCCGTTCTTACGAACGGTACCTAATTAATCTGAAATTATCCCTAAGTTAATCTAATAATTCTTTAAATTACTCCTTTTTATGAATTTATAAATATATGTGAAAAATAAATAAATAAATAAATAAAGATAATATATACATATATATTCCCTCAGAGCTTAAAGGTACGTGATGCCCGAAGGCTCATACCCCCGCAATAAAATCATAGGGATAATAATTAAGAAAATACACTCCCAAAATTTTAAAATTGTATATAAAATTTTTATAGAAAAATACTAACATGAGAGGTTTTTAATATATGGTAATAGAATAATAAGCCTCACATACCTACTAATATATTATGAATGTCAAAATAAGTAACTAAATACTATATATATATATATATATATTAATATATTAAGGACACTTAATACTAAATATAGTAAGATTCTAATAATGATTAATACTAAACATATTTATATACTAAAAATAGCTGATACTAAAAGTACTAGGATACTAATAATTAATACTAACTATATTAATATACTAAAAAAAAATAAAAAATAAAAAATAATTGATGCTAAACATGTGATTAAAATGCTAATTTACCAAACATATAATATCCATTAAACCACAAATCACTAAATACATAATATTAGAAAGAAAATACAAAAATGCTAAATATGTAATATTTACCAATATACTAATATGTGATATACATATAACTAAAATTATTAATTTACATATAATGTCAATGAAACACCAAGCTATGAAATATGTAATACCACATTATCACAATAATAAATTTGCAATATTATAAAAATGCTAATTAATATAATAAATATATAATATCAATAAAAAGTCTACCACACTAACATTAATCATTTAATATATATACAATAGATACCACAAAAATCTAACCCTGCAATATGAACATTAACATCAATAACAAAATTCAAACTTTGAATGTTAAAATGACAAAAAATTCTACAATAATAATAATAATCGTTCAACCATAAACACAACAAAAATGTACACATAAATATCAACATTTGAACAAATATTACAGCGTTATAAACCCTACACCATGAATATTAACAACAAGACAAACAAAGCATATATATTAAATATTAAAGCAAACATTACAATCCTAAAATCTCACAATAACAACCCTAGAGTATATATAAACATTATCATAAAAAGACTTTGAAACTGCCCCAACAAATAATAATCTCAAACCCTAGGTAAATATAAACAAGAAATAATATAACTAACTCACCACCAATACAAAAGTTAAACTTAAATAATAACAATAAATCAAGCATACCGAACATATAAATAATAAAACATAATTAAAAGACTCAAAATATAATCTTATCAATACTTGACCCTAAATAATACGATACCTATTAAATATATATATATACATATACACACACATAATACAACAACAATAGTATGTTAGGATACACACACATACAAATAACAGAAAAAGAAAAGAAAAAAAAACTTAGAGACTTGAACTTTGAGAATTAAAACATATATATATATGGTGTGTGTGTGTGTGCACTGTGTATATATGTACAGTGCATGTGTGTGCAGAAGTCAGGGAAACTCACAGCAGGCTTACTGTGGGCTGACGGAGAGGAGGCTAGTGGCCGGAGGATGGGCGATGAGGCGGTGATGGCGGAAACGGCGAGTGGAGGGACTCACAGTGACGACGGCGGCTGCTGGGTTGTCGTGCGTGGCCGGAGTCTGGTGAGACGGGCGGTGGCGAGGAGGACTGGCAGAGGGCGACGGCGACGACATGGTGGCGATGGAGTTGGAGATCATTGGTGATGGTGATCGCTGCTGTGTGCGTCAGATGTGTTGCCGTCGCGTGTGTCTGTGCATGCAAAAGACTCGTACCGGAGTGCTGCCGGAGCTAGGGGCTGCAGCTGTCTTGTGGAGCAGAGGTCGGATCTATTGGTCGGAGGTTGGCCGAGAGCTCGGGCGTGGCGTCGATGGTGGCTTGCCTCGGCAGTGGTTGCGGCTGCAGGAGAGCTTGGGAGGTTCGACTGGTGTGGCAATGGAGGTTAGGTGAGGATGGTAATGGCGATCGTGAGAGAGATGAAGGAGGAAGAAGAAGCAGAAGAAGAAGCAGCGTTTTTTTTTTCGGCCTGCTGCGCTGCGCCCCTTTTGTGTGTGCGCTTGGCCTCCCCTTTTATAAAATCTCAACCCTAAAAATTCCTTCTTCTCCTTTCCTTTTTCATTTTTATTCCCTTCATATTTTATGGTAATAATATATATAATAGTAATGACAAAAATAACTAATAATAATAATAATAATACAGAAAATAATAATAATAATAATAATAATAATAAATAACAAGATAAATAAATAATAGTAATAATAATAATGATAATAAAGATACTAAAAATAATAGTGACAACAAAATAATAACAATAATAATAATAATAATAATAATAATAATAATAATAATAATAATAATAACCGAAATAAATAATAACAATAATAATAGTAATAACAAAGATAAATAAATAAATAAAATAATAATAATAATAATAGTAATAATAAAGGTAAACATACTAATAATAATAATAATTAAAAATAATGTCAGTAATAATGAAAATAATAAATATAAATAATAATAATAATAATAATAAACAATATAAATAGAAATAATAATAAAAGTAATAATAATAATACTAATGAAAAATAATAATAATAAATAAGATAATAGTAATAATAGTAATAAAAATACTAATGATAAAAATAATAAAAATAATAATGAAAATAATAAATAATAATAATAATAATAATAATAATAATAATAATAATAATAATAATAATAACAATAATCATAATAATAATAAAAATAACAAGATTAGTGAAGATTAATAATAATAATAATAATAAGAATAAATAATAATGATAATAATAATAAAATAATAATAATAATAGTAATACATATATTGGGCCTGGGTAAAAATGGGGTGTCTACAGCAGTTATTTCAGTCAGAGTATATTAGCCTATTTTACAGAGGTTTAACATGAGCAGCGCCAAAGCAATAAATACACCATTGGTAGGACACTTTCACCTCTCCAAGGATTAGGCTCACTAGATAAATGAAAAAAAAAAAAAAAAAAGGACTTCATGGCTAAGGTACCTTATGCATCAACCATTGGAAGTCTTATGTATGCCATGGTTTGTACCTGACTAGACATTGGTCAAGCAGTGGAAACAGTTAGCATGTTCATGACAAATCTAGGGAAGACTCACTAGGAAGCACTGAAGTGGATCTTGAGTTACCTTAGAGGCACTATTGATAAGTGCTTATGTTTTGGCAAAGAAAACTTGAAAGTAAAAGGGTATGTACATACTAATTTTGCTGGTGAAGTTGATCACTGTAGGAGCACCACCAGATATGTGTTCAATGTTGGCACAATAGCTATTAGTTTGATGTCGCAGATACAAAAAATTATTACCCTATCCACTATAGAAGTTGAGGACATAGCAGTGATAGAATTCAGCAAAGAGATGATTTGGCTTCAGGGTTTGTTGACAGAGCTTAGATTAAAGTAGGAGAATAATGTTTTGTATAGCGACAGTTAGAGTGCGATATATCTGGAAAAAAACTCTACATTTGATTGTGTGAGCAATGCTCCTCAACTGCTAGCCTTTTATAGAAGAGTTTTAGGTAATTTGTGATGCCTTTTGAGGATAATTTATTCTTCCATCACATGCTCGCTTGAATTGCTCACGTTTTTTGGCTTATTCTAAACCCCATGCTAGTATTTTTCCCCAATATTGTATATTGACTTTATTAAGATGCTTGCAAGTTTGTTGTCAAGCAATAATATGTTAGTGGGAGGCTTAATGATTATAAAATTGGTGAGTTTTTTTTAATTTGTTACTATATTAAATGTTCGACTAGCTAGACAAGCTGTTAACTGGGCATCTCCTAGTATATCCATATAAATGATAAACTTTTGAAAATTTAAAATATAGGATTAAAATTATAAAAACACACTACCTTGGTATTTGAAACATAGAATTGGGACCTTCAATCTAAATACATGTGGGTTTGATTAAAACGTAATATAAAATTATATTAATTATTATTTCTAAATTAAATAAATTTATATTCAAATCTTAAAATTTTCATATTCTCAAATGCTATCTGAGATTTTTTTTTTTTTTTGGCAACAACAAAGTATACCATTAACTTTTACATGGAGCAACCTAGTCCAATAAATTTTTATTTGATACCAAGAAGGCATTAAATTTTTAAAGCCAATAAGTTATTTAACCAAACATTGTATTTAATTATTATAGATTATGTACAAGAAAAATGAAAAGTATATTATAATTATATAATATTTGTAATATTTTGAGAGAGAGAGAGAGAGAGAGAGAGAGAGAGAGAGAGAGTTGAGTTGAGAGCAGTAACCTCCTCCTCCTCGTTGTAACCATTCTCCCAGTTTATAGTGAGATAGGTGTCTATATTTTGCTTGTGTGTGATTATTGCTCCTAGATCCACCCCAACAATTGGTATCAATGAGAGGTTGGGTAAAAATTGCTAGATCAAAGAAAAATCCTATATTGGAGCCTTTATTCAGTATCTCAAAAACACATTTTGAGACAACCATCACATTTCTCTTATCAAGACGAAGCCAACGGTGGTAACTGAAGTTCGAACGAAGCTTAGAAGAAGCCACACGTACCCACACGCGCTGCCAACGGAGAGATGACACTGCCACACGCCCTAAAGTGCCTTCACGCACCCACTAGTGGTTGGCAGGTGTCCTCACGCGTGCCCACGCATCGTTGAACTCCCAACGACACTAAAGGTTGAAGACGAAATGACGAGAGTGCCATGTCAGCCTCCAACTAGCCAACCACGTTGTGCCACATGTCGTACGAGTCGGTGTCCACGTCAACGAACAATCAATGCCACGTTAGCCTCAAGACAGCTAACTACGTCTCCACGTGTCACCTAAGTCAGTGCTCGGTCAGTAGCACAGTCAGCTCGAAACATCAGTGCCCTGTCACTAGCCACGTTAGCTTTGGTCCACGCCCATATTAGCAACGCATCAGTAGCGCAGTCAACTAGGACCCACACCACGTCAGCAGCTGGGACCTTCAATGGGTGCCATTAAAACACATCAACAATGGGCCACAGTATCACGTCAGCACCACGTTAGCAGGTGGGCCTTATAGACCAACGTCAGTAGACGACGTCTGTTAACAGCGTCACTAACGCCGTTAGAATATTTCATTAAAGATGGGAATAACCCATTAAGTTTAACGAAAAGTTGATCGATTTGACCAGATGTTTGACCCAGCTGTTTAGAGCCATTTCAGGTCCATTTTCTGAATGACTTGAACCATTTTTAAGGTTTTCGACTGTTCCGGATACAATTGTGCTGTCTGTTTGAGGTGATTCGATATTTAGATCAGATAATTAAGATGTCAAACAAAATGAGCTTATAGATCGAGATGTTTGACAACACCAATTTCTATTTATGGAAAATGCATATTGAGGACTACTTGTTTAGTAAGGAATTGTACTTACCATTGAAAGAGAAGCCATAATCCATGAAGGAGAACTAGTGGGAATTGCTTAACCAAAAATCTCTCAGAGCTATCAGAATGACGTTGGCAAGGTCTATTGCCTTCAATATCAAGCACTTGACAACAACCAAGTCCCTTATGGATGCACTCTCCAATATGTACGAGCAGCCATCAACCGTGAATAAGGTACACCTAATGAAAATGTTATTTACCATGAATATGTCTACAGGTGAAAGTTTTAGCAGACACCTGAATAGTTTCAACGAACTGTCAGATCAAGTCGCCTCGGTTGGAATTACATTTGACAATAAGATTCGTGCACTACTCATGATTCTTAGTCAGCTTCTTGAGTTGGAAAGGTATTGTTATTGCAATCAGTAACTTCACAGGAAGATCGAAGCTAAAGTACGACGAGGTCATCAACATGGTTTTGACGGAAGAGATCATAATGCAGTCAAACAATGCCTCCACTTCAAGTTCAACCTTGAATGTGGAAAGCCAAGGAAAAGGAAGCGGGTAGGGACGATCAAACAATCGTGGTAGATCTAGGACTAGACGATCTAGATCGAGAAATCCTAAAGGTTCCCTGGGCACAAAAAATGTTGAATGCTGGAACTGTGGAAAGGTTGGACAATTTAAAAACCAGTGTAACGGTCCAAGAAAGGAATCTGAGGTAAAGATAGAAGCAAATCTCCCTCTTCTTGAGGAGAAAAAGATGCATTCATATGTTTCTTGGAAAGCAAGCAAGAATCTTGGGTCTTAGACTCCGGAACCTCATTTCGTGCCATCTGCAGCATAGATTGACTAGAGGAGTACACACAAAGTTATTTCGATAAGGTGTACCTTGACAATGATCAACCTTGCGACATAGTAGGAAAGGGAATAGTAAAGATCAAGATAAATGGGTTAGTATGGAAGTTGAAGGATGTCAGATAAATTCCAGACTTGAAAAAGAACTTGATCTCAATTAGTCAACTGACAGATGAGGGATACACGATGACCGGTGCAAACTGCAAGTGCACAGTATTGTAGTTTTATAATATAATGATGTGTAGAGTATTGTTCTCAGGGATTGATGTCTTAATTTTACCAAGTACCGAAATTTTACTAACCTTGATTTTATTTAGAAAAATTAATAATTTTAGACTGCAAAATTTAAACAAAGCTACTTTAAATAAACTATTCAGGAGAATTTAAAACTGGATACCGCGTGTCAAGTTGATGATGGTGAAAACTTCTAGGAAACCGATTTCACGTAGTTTCTCACTATGCTTTACTCATTTAGCTAATTTAACTTCATTTTCTCTATTTGTTAGCAAATCGCCAATTTTTCCAAAAGCCTCTTTCGATAGTCAATCGGAACCTATTCTTGTTTATTATTTAACATAAGAGTACGCAAATTAATAATGCAAGAATGCAGTAAGACCCTCGATTTTTTATGCTACGTAGGTTCATACAAGTCTTTCGATCTCTATATTTACCTACGCTGAATTATCCAAGATCTATCCTATAATCCCCCCTGTCGGTAGCAAATTACAAGACTAAAATCATTTAATTAATGGTCAGTTAATTAAAAGCATTAGGCACAGAATAACTCAAACAAACATTAATGAAAACTATTTCAGATTAGCATCAAAGAGCAAGCATAGTTCGAAACTGGCTACATCGTTTTCCTAGAATTCAAAAATTTAGTTCATTCTGAAAATTAAATCCAACATAACAGATTTCACCATATTTTCTTCAATTTGGAGCGTACGGAAAAGATCAACACTCGCCGCACCGCCGTCGCGCGTCACGAACACCCCGAACACCGCCGTTGTTCGCCGCCTTTTGATTCTGAAAAGATAATATTTTTGCGTGCTTCCAACTCTCCTTTGCTGGCTGTGTGTGTATCTCCGCAACACCACCAAAAGAAAACCACAAGAAAGCTCCCCAAAAAATAATTTGTCCAAGAAACTCTATGTGCTTTTTGCTTCCCTTCTCTTTCTCCCCAAGAAAAATCCTTTTTTTTTCTTCCTATGGTGCGGCCTCCCCTCCTACAGCCCCAGCACACGCTGCTCTTATCTCCTCTCCTCTTGCACACGGCTCCTACACAAGGAAACCTCCTTTGACTTTTCCTTTTTCAATCCTTTCCTTTTGCTTTTCTTTTCTTTCCTTTCTTTTTTTCTTCTTTCCATTCTATACCCAGCGCACACTATCCTTATGAGATGACCTGGCTGCATGGCTGGGTCACATCTCATTTTTTGATTTTTTGATTTTACCTTTTTTTAAAGGTACATGAACTGCCCTCCTCTTTTGAGCCCACTTTCGATCCTCTTAAAGCTCGTAACTCTCAAAATTTAAAACATAAAAGATGTAGAGCTTTTTTTCAGCTTTTCCCAGAATTTTGAATCATCTCAATCGGAGCTCGTATAAGAATGTTACGCCAAGATTACGAAAAATTGTTGAAAAAATCCATAAAACGGCGTATGCTAACTTCACGTCTGATTTCGGCCTTGATGCTGCCAGTATTTTGTAAAACACAAAACACAAAAATTGTAGATTGTTTTCTTATCTTTCTACGGCATCTTGAATCATCTGAATCAGAGGTTGGATGAGAGAGTTACGCATAGATTGCAAAGTACTGTTGGTTTTTTTTTAGCTTCCAACAGTTGCTCTGCAATAAAAAACACAAAAATTTCATACATTACTCAATAAAACCCAAATTTTATAAATAGAACACAATGTTAGAATATTGAGAGTAGTTAGGCATTTAAATACAAAATATCATTTGTAATGCATGAATTAAAGCACCTAATTACGCATTTTAAGCGCGTAATCACACCCCCCAACTAAGGTTTTGCTAGTCCCTAGCAAATAACATGAATGCAATTTAGGGTGGTGTCATACCAATTTCAATGAATGAATACACAGGCAACACAACTATACCCTTTCACATACAGGAATATCACCAAATTACACACAAACTCATTCAGACCCAATTCACGCAACTCCGAAGTAAGTCATTCATGCAAATCTCATCATTATATAGCCATTAAGAACAGTAAACTCACGTAAAATTAACCCGCGAGCACAATTCAGAGTTAATGTAGCCATATAAATTCAAGTATAAATAGGCGAAATCTTGAAGCTCGTGTAATGTGTGTGACTCGTTACACCCAGGATATCCGTGGACACCTAAAGAAATGTCGCTTTGACTCGGCCTAACTGGTATACTCTCAAAAACACTCAAAAAGGATGGGTTCACTCATCATATGTGAGGAGGAGTGTCATGATCAAACATCCCACATACTGCAAGGAACAAACGTTAAATGTATGGAGTGGACTAGTCTGAAAAGGATCAAGCCTGTTTAGGAGGTGTCGGGTCCTTCACCCTAGCATCTTCTCACCTACTCACCATGTCCAACCGAGACCACCCTAGATCAACTTATTCACAAACTAGGCGTGAATACATCTGAGGCATTAGGTGGGTGAAGAGTCTTCATATGTGGATAACATGCATCTTGTCCTTGACTTTTGTTGTAGTTGTGTGGAGCAGGTATTAATCTTTCACCTCTTGTAGGGTATTTCTATTTCTCTTTTTCTTTCTTCTGCTCATTTTTCAATTTCTTTCTTTTCATGGTCAATTAAGACAATCATAACACTTCTTTTATTGTTTCATACCACCCATGTGCATTAAGCTCGAACAAGAGTCCATGAAATAAGTCTATTTCTAGGGGTGGTTCGGCCTTCACATCTTGAGTAGGCTACAAGACCTAAGTTTTTATCTCCCCACTAGATGTCACCTCTAGGCTAGCAATTCAAAAACCAAGACTAGTGTACAAAGAGTATCCAGAAAAAAAATAGGGAAAGTTGAGTTTCATGAACTCTGAGTTGACGTCAAAACTCAAAAGAGCGATAAATGGCTCAACAGTACCTCACAAGGTGTCAAAGTCTCCACGGGCACTCTCTCAGTGTTCACAAGGAACCCTAAGTGCTACAAGTCACGTGAACGTGTATTTTTTTAGCCTCAAGAGATACCATGTAGATACAAAAGTTTATATAGCCAGATTAACACAAGTGCACTACCAATCAACTTTCAATGAGTTACGATTCCTAGTTTAGCCATATAAATAGAAACTACACATAAATGACCCAATGTGTACTCCTAGGTTATATGCAGGTATATGAAGGGCATAAGTAGCATCATTCACACACATTTTTTTTCACTGTAATTCAAAAATGAGAAGGATTGAAGAAAAGAAAGAAACTTCCCTGACTTATTGGTGAATCCGTCGAGGAGTTTAATTTTCAGCTCTGTACTCATGCCAAATGAACTTGCATCGAAAATCTAAATTATTCAAAAGTGCATAGATAAATAAATAAATAATAAAGGAAATAAACAAAAGAAAAACTCTTTGGGTTGCCTCCCATAAGCGCTTGTTTTAACGTCTCCAGCTAGACGTTTCAATCTTCATCAACCAAGATCACCAAGAGGAATAAATGCACAGTTCCTCTCCATTTGTTCTCCATAATAGTGCTTCAATCTCTGACCATTAACACTGAATATATTCCCTGGGAAGAGTTTTAATCGTGAGTTGAAGAGTAGAACCTGTTGTCCTGGAGCAAACTCACACCTAAGAATCTGTTTTTCATTCCACTTCTTCGTCTGCTCTTTGTAGATTTGTGCATTTTCATACGCATCACCTGAGAATGCATAGCGAAGATGCTTAGGGAATTGTTTCAAATCTAAAGATATAGGTTGTTGCATCTTTCCTTTAGAGATTACAGAGTCCATCCTTGCTACCATAGGTTCTAGCCTCCCCACACGCTGCTGTGTTGTAATCTGCTGCAAGGATCGTTCTAGGTGATCAACTTGTACATCTTTTTGAAAGACTTTTTCTACACCTTGCTGAATGACATCTACCCGAAAGCAAGTGCTTGGATCTTCTAGGAATCTCATGTCTTGGTAGATGTTGAACATAACCTCTTCCTTATCCACTCTCAATGTTAACTCACCCTTTTGAACATCAATTAAAGCCCTTCCAGTGGCCAAGAATGGTCAGCCAAGAATTAGTGGGACTTCTTGGTCTTCCTCCATATCTAACACCACAAAATCAGCAGGAAAAATAAATTTATCCACCTTTACCAATACGTCTTCTATGATTCCATGTGGATACTTGATGGATCGGTCTGCTAGTTGCAAAGAAATGGTTGTTTGTTTCATCTCTCCAAGTCCCAATTTCCTGCAAACAGAAAGTGGCATAAGATTAATACTAGCACCAAGATCACATAAAACTTTATCAAAAAATAAATTTCCAATAGTGCAAGGCAAAGTAAAACTCCCTGGATCTTTTAATTTTTGAGGCAATTTCTTTTGAAGAATAGCACTACACTCCTCGGTAAGCTTCACTGTTTTGAACTCCTCCAACCTTCTTTTCTTTGAAATGATGTCCTTCAGGAATTTGACATAGTTTGGCATTTGTTCCAAGGCATCTGTAAGAGGAATATTTATGTGAATTTTCTTAAAAATATCCAAAAAATTAGAAAATTGCTTATCTAATTTTTGTTTTTGAAAACGTTGAGGATAAGGAAGTGGAGTAGAGAGAATATGAGGATTGTCAGGAAATGAAATTGATGGAAGCGTGTCCGTCTCTCTTGGTGTATCATCCACAATCTCCTCTTCTTCCCCTTTATTCTTGCTTCGGTCATTCTTTTCAGGTGTAGGTGTGGACATAGTTTCCTTTGCTGGTGATTTATCAATTTCTCTTCCACTCCTAAGTGTGATGACATTGCATTGTTCCTTAGGATTCACTTCTGTGTTGCTAGGAAAAGTTCCTCTCTGTTGGGTATTTATAGTTGTGGCCAGTTGCCCAATTTGTATTTCAAGGTTCTTCATAGTGGCTCCCATATTGTTGCAATGAGTCTCAATGTTGTCTAGCCGTGCATCTGTCTTTTTAAACCTTGCTTTTGTCTCCTCAACAAAAGATATCATGGCATCCTCAAGTGACATCTTCTTCTCACCTTGATGATTTTCAAATCCTGCAAGAGGTTGCAGCACATTCCTTGTATTTCCATAAGATAAATTCTCATGATTTCGAAGCCCTGAATGGTAATATTATGGCAAAGGATCACCATGATAATTGTAGTTCCGATTATTGATGTATTGAACCTGCTCTTGACTCGCTCCAATACTCGAATCTGTCCTACTTGTAGCTGCCACATATTCTGCACCTTGTAGTATCCTCTGGGTTGTCAAAGATGAAATCTGATGAGACAAAGAAGCTACTTGAGCTGAAAGTGCAGCAAACGGCTCCAATTCATGAATTCCAGCAACTTTCTTAGCCATAGTTCTTTTAGTTCGCCCTTGATAGTTATTTGAGGCCATTTCTTCCAAAAGAGCAGTAGCACCCTCAGGTGTCTTTGACATCAAAGTTCCCCCAGATGCAGCATCAACTAAAGTCTGCGTTTGCCCATTTAACCCGTTATAGAACATCTGAATTTGCAACCAATCCGGTAATCCATGTTGTGGGCAGCGTCGAATCAAATCTTTATACCTTTCCCATGCTTTATAGAGTGATTCAAAATCATGCTGCTTGAATTGACCAATCTCACTCCTGAGTTGAGCTGTTTTTGCAGGTGGAAAGAATTTAGTTAGAAATTTTTCTGCCATGTCCTGCCAACTAGTAATACTCCCAGGTTGTAGCGACTGTAGCCAACCTCTTGCTTTGTCCCTCAAAGAGAAAGGGAATAATCTCAGTCTAATGGTGTCTTCAGTAACACCATTGATCTTCACAGTATCACAAATCTCCAAAAACATCGCCAGATGGATATTGGGATCATCAAGTGGTGATCCACTGAATTGGGCCTGCTGCACCATGCTGATTAATGCGGGTTTAAGCTCAAAATTGTTGGCGTTAATGGGCTGGCGTCTGATACCCGAATAATTGTCATTCACAACTAGTCGCACATAATCCTTCAAGGCGCGTGGCTGTGCATTATCTTGTCCGTTCTCCATGGCTAATACCCTCTTTTTCCTTAGTGCTCTGAGCGTTCTTTCAATCTCCGGATCAAAAGGAATAATGTCACGTGTTCTAGCCCTGCGCATCCAACATAAAAAACACACCAGAAATACAAAAAAAAAAATAATAATAATAAAATAAAATAAAAAAATAAATAAAAATATAAAAATAAAATTCTAAATTAAAACCAAGATTACTTTGTATCGATATTGGCAAAAATAAGAAAAACTCAATCCCCGGCAACGGCGCCAAAAACTTGACCGGTGCAAACTACAAGTGCACAGTATCGTAGTTTTATAATATAATGATGTGTAGAGTATTGTCCTCAGGGATTGATGTCTTAATTTTACCAAGTACCGAAATTTTACTAACCTTGATTTTATTTAGAAAAATTAATAATTTTAGACTGCAAAATTTAAATAAAGCTACTTTAAATAAACTATTCAGGAGAATTTAAAACTAGATTCCGCGTGTCAAGTTGATGATGGTGAAAACTTCTAGGAAACCGATTTCACGTAGTTTCTCACTATGCTTTACTCATTTAGCTAATTTAACTTCGTTTTCTCTATTTGTTAGCAAATCACCAATTTTTCCAAAAGCCTCTTTCGATAGTCAATCGGAACCTATTCTTGTTTATTATTTAACATAAGAGTACGCAAATTAATAACGCAAGAACGCAGTAAGACCCTCGATTTTTTATGCTACGTAGGTTCATACAAGTCTTTCGATCTCTATATTTACCTACGCTGAATTATCCAAGATCTATCCTATAATCCCCCCTTTCGGTAGCAAATCACAAGACTAAAATCATTTAATTAATGGCCAGTTAATTAAAAGCATTAGGCACAGAATAACTCAAATAAACATTAATGAAAACTATTTCAGATTAGCATCAAAGAGCAAGCATAGTTCGAAACTGGCTACATCGTTTTCCTAGAATTCAAAAATTTAGTTCATTCCGAAAATTAAATCCAACATAACAGATTTCACCATATTTTCTTCAATTTGGAGCTTACGGAAAAGATCAACACTCACCGCACCACCGTCGCGCGTCACGAACACCCCGAACACCGCCGTTGTTCGCCGTCCGATTCTGAAAAGATAGTATTTTTGCGTGCTTCCAACTCTCCTTTGCTGGCTGTGTGTGTATCTCTGCAACACCACCAAAAGAAAACCACAAGAAAGCTCCCAAAAAAATAATTTTTCCAATAAACTCTATGTGCTTTTTGCCTCCCTTCTCTTTCTCCCCAAGAAAAATCCTTTTTTTTTCTTCCTATGGTGTGGCCTCCCCTCCTACAGCCCCAGCGCACGCTGCTCTTATCTCCTCTCCTCTTGCACATGGCTCTTACACAAGGAAACCTCCTTTGACTTTTCCTTTTTCAATCCTTTCCTTTTGCTCTTCTTTTCTTTCCTTTCTTTTTTTCTTCTTTCCATTCTTTTTTTCTTTCCATTCTATACCCAGCGCACACTGCCCTTATGAGATGACCCGGCTGCATGGCTGGGTCACATCTCATTTTTTGATTTTTTGATTTTTTTTTTCAAAGGTACATGAACTGCCCTCCACTTTAGAGCCCACTTTCGACCCTCTTAAAGCTTGTAACTCTCAAAGTTTAAAACATAAAAGATGTAGAGCTCTTTTTCAGCTTTTCCCAGAATTTTGAATCATGTCAATCGGAGCTCGTATAAGAAAGTTACGCCAAGATTACGAAAAATTGTCGAAAAAATCCATAAAACGGCGTATGCTAACTTCACGTCTGATTTCGGCCTTGATGCTGCCAGTATTTTGCAAAACACAAAACACAAAAATTGTAGATTGTTTTCTTATCTTTCTACGACATCTTGAATCATCTGAATCAGAGGTTGGATGAGAGAGTTACGCATAGATTGCAAAGTACTGTCGGTTTTTTTTTAGCTTCCAACAGTTGCTCTGCAATAAAAAACACAAAAATTTCATACATTACTCAATAAAACCCAAATTTTATAAATAGAACACAATGTTAGAATATTGAGAGTAGTTAGGCATTTAAATACAAAATATCATTTGTAATGCATGAATTAAAGCACCTAATTACGCATTTTAAGCGCGTAATCACACGACAACATTTAGAGGCAATGAATGGAAGGTTTCAAAGGGTGTACTAATGATTGCGCGAGGTAAGAAAAGCGGAAGACTTTATCTAACCTCCAATGCCTCCATGTCTATTTCAGTTGCTGCATGACATGACGATAGCAACATTTGGCACCAACGACTTGGCTAGATGAACGAGAAAGAACTTAGGGTGATGCAGTCAAAGGGAAAATTACGGTCAATAAAAATTGACATGTACGATAATTGCATATTCGAGAAACATAGAAAGGTTAGTTTCTAGACAAACACATGTGCCCCAAAGAAGGAGATACTAGAATTAGTCCAATCAGATGTATGGGGACCGATGCCTGTCTTATCCATAGGTGGAAGGGTTACTTTATCATGTTCATTGACGATCATTCTCGGAAGATATAAGTTTACTTTCTAAAGTATAAGTCAGAAGTTTTTGATGATTTGAAGGTATGGAAAGCAATGGTTGAAAATGAACCTATTTTGAGAATTAAGAAACTGGGAACTGACAACGGTGGTGAGTATGAAGACACCGGATTCAAGAAATTTTTCTATGAGCACGATATTAGGATGGAAAGAATGCCATGTATGCCGTAGCACAATGGCGTAGCCGAGTAGATGAATAGAATGTTAATTGAAAGAGCAAGAAGCATGCGTATACAGTCAGGCTTACCATTGCAGTTTTGGGTAGAAGCAGTCGGCACAACAACATACTTGATTAACAAGCGTCCATCAGTACCATTGGACCACCGTATACTAGAAGAGGTATGAAGCGGAAAAAGGGTGAGACTTTCACATTTGAAACTTTTTGGTTGTATTGCATATGTACATATCAGTAATCATGTTAGAAACAAGTTTGATCCTAAGTCCGAGAAATGCACCTTCATCGGTTACGGTGAAGATGAATTTTGGTATCGCATTTGGGATGATGAAAACAAGAAGCTAATTAGAAGCAGAGATGTGATCTTTAACGGAAAGGTGATGTACAAAAATCATCACACAATAGAATCCGCCGAACTAGTTCAAAGAGAATCAACTTATGTAGATATGGATAATGTCTCAGAAGGTGTCGCGACACAATAGAAAAATATGGGGAATCCTCAAGTGGAGGAACTAGTGGAGCAAATCGTCGTACCACCACCTCCTACTCCAACTCCGGAGCTTAGGAGATCTTCTCGGCCCCATGTACCAAATATAAGGTACATGGATTATTTACTTCTTATAGATGGAGAAGATCCTGAGTGCTATGATAAAGCATGTCAGGTGGCAGATACGCACAAGTGGGAGCTTGTGATGAAGGACGAGATGAAGTCCCTCACTTCCAAGAAAACGTGGGAACTAGCTGAGTTACCCAAAGCTAAGAAGGCTCTTCACAACAAGTTGGTATATAGGATTAAAGAGGAGTATGATGGCTCTAGGAGGTACAAGGACTAGTTGGTAGTCAAAGGGTTTGATTAGAAGGAAGGAATTGACTACATTGATATCTTTGCACCAGTTATGAAGTTGACAACCATCAGATCAATCTTGAGCATTGTTGCCTTGAATGGCCTACATCTCGAGCAGTTGGATGTGAAAACAACATTTCTTTCCGGTGATCTTGATGAGGAAATTTATATGCATCATCCAGAAGGACTTTCAGAGAAAGGTAAAGAGAATCTAGTGTGCAGGTTGAAGAAGAGCTTGTACGGTCACAAACAAGCTCCCAGGCAATGGTACCAAAAGTTTGATGGCTTTATGCACATGAATTATTTTCTAAAGTACAACGCCGACAACTATTACTAGTTCAAGAGGTATCAATCTAACTATATCATTCTGTTGTTATATGTGGATGACACACTAATCACAGGACCAGATATAGAAGAGATCAGAAAATTGAAGCAGCAATTATCAAAGGAGTTTGAATTGAAGTGGGTCTCCAGAGATAAGTGATAGGGAACGTTGCAATTATTACATTCAGAGTATATTAGCCTGTTTTACAGAGGTTTAACATGAGCAGCGTCAAAGCAATAAATACACCATTGGTAGGACACTTTCACCTCTCCAAGGATCAGGCTCACTAGATAAATGAAAAAAAGGACTTCATGGCTAAGGTACCTTATGCATCAGCCATTGGAAGTCTCATGTACGCATGGTTTGTACCAGACCAGACATTGGTTAAGCAGTGGGAACAGTTAGCATGTTCATGGAAAATCTAGGGAAGACTCACTAGGAAGCAGTGAAGTGGATCTTGAGTTAACTTAGAGGCACTATTGATAAGTGCTTATGTTTTGGAAAAGAAAACTTGAAAGTAAAAGGGTATGTAGATGCTAATTTTTCTGGTGAAGTTGATCATCGTAGGAGCACCATCGGATATGTGTTCAATGTTGGCACAATAGCTGTTAGTTGGATGTCGCAGATACAAAAAATTGTTGCCTTATCCACTACAGAAGCTGAGGACATAGCAGTGATAGAAGTTAGAAAAGAGATGATTTGGCTTCAGGGTTTGTTGAAAGAGCTTGGATTAAAGTAGGAGAATAATGTTTTGTATAGCGACAGTTAGACTGCGATATATATGGCAAAAAACTCTACATTTCATTCCAGAACCAAACCCATTGGATCGTGTTATCACTTCATCAGATTTTTATTATAGAACGAGGTGCTGACACTTGAAAACATTAAGGGTAGCAGGAGTACAGCAGACATGTTGACGAAGGTGGTAACTACAGAGAAGTTGCAGTTGTACTTAACTTCCGTTGGTCTTTATGCTTGAAGACAGATATAAGCACATCATTTGCCTATACACTAGTTGAGATGCTGGCTCCATCTCCAAGTGGGAGATTGTTGAGGTTGCAGCTAGTGGAGTCGTCGACAGTCGCTTCTGTTGACATTGGAGACCGGTGGCCACCAACCTTGCCCACAATGCTAACATTAAGCCACCATGGTTGAATTTAACCAACTGCTCTTTGAATTCTACCCCCCATGCATGTATATATATATATATATATATATATATGTGTGTGTGTGTGTGTGTGTGTGTGTATGTGTGTGTGTAATTTGTGTGATGAGTGAGCAGAGTTGCGTGCATGAGTGTGTGAGGCAGAACAGAGAGTGTTGTGTGTGTGTGTGTGTGTGTGTGAGAGAGAGAGAGAGAGAGAGAGAGAGAGAGAGAGAGAGAGAGAGAGAGATGAGTTGAGAGCAGTAGCCTCTCCTCCTCATTGTAATCATTCTCCCAGTTAATAGTGAGATTGGTGTACTTTGTAGACGTAGGTTAGATTAGACCGAACCACGTTAAATCTTGGTGTCTATGTTTTGCTTGTGTGTGATTATTGCTCTTAGATCCACCCCAATAATTTTTACCTATCATTTTCAATTTTCTAAATAATTAAAAAATTATTACTTGTTTTTTTTTATAACTTGGGGACTCCAACCATTATCATGCAACTTTGGATACTATGGTGTAGTACCAAACCAAAGGGGGTGAAAGCCTCCCTGTCATTGATGCACTTCTGATAATTCACTAGGGTAAACTCTCAAAGGGAAATTGAACCTGTGACCTTGGGTCATCAAAGTCACAAGTTACCTTTACCACTTATGCCATCCCGACTGATGAGTGCAAAATTATTACTTGTTATTTTTCAAATTTTTAACAAGAAATAGAAAAGAAACATCGATGCATTGGTATGCCCAAAGTCAAACATGCAACTCCCAAGTTTGAACCTTTGGATATCCCTTAAAAGACTAATTATTTAGATATTCAGTTACATTGTTATGCTTCTAATATTCTTGTTGTATTTTTAACGTGCTTGATTGAATGAATTTTCCACTTCTCCAAACTAAAAAATAGTTTCTCATTTAATGAACAAGTGAATTAGAAAGTATACCCAATTTTAGTTCAGCAACAACCCTCCATCAATGGCTGCCATTACAGACCATTTGGAACTTGACAAATATTGAGAAAAGAAAAGGGAAAAATGAATGATTCCATCTTTTATATTTGATTATCAAGAAAAATAAAAAAGAAAATAAGAGATATACCAAATCAACGAACAAAAATATAATTTTACATATTATCAACATGACTTTTCTTAAGTTTTAATTATATCAAAACTAATTTTTATTTTTAATAGTCTTTCCTATAGAGAGAAAATACATCAATGGGACAAATTAATTTTCTTCTTAGTTTTCTTCCTCCCCTTTTACCAAAAAAACCCTTGATCAATTGGGCCAACATGTCCAATACACCATTAACTAATTACTTGTCTCAAAAATACTTATGTTGCATTTAAGAGTATGAATTTTGAACCGTAAATTTGAATTTGAGTGAATTTTGGCCAATTTTCATATAATTATATAGTAAAGCAAAGAAAAGGTTTTATTGGAGATGTTCCATATGCAGTTATTTTCCTAATTTTCATTATTGATTAAGCTCTTTATTGAATAAACCAGTTCTAGCGTCTATATTGCTTCAAGAACTTCATACCACTGAGATTTCCTCTAGAATGATTCCAATGCCATTTGCCTTGATTAATGAGTAAAGAGTCATTGATATTAGCTTCTTGCTGAAAGGACAAAAAGATAAGACTAGGGAATTTAATTTTAAGAGATTCTTTCATTGCCCATCTTGGCATGCCAAAAGAAAGCATTTTTTTTTTTTCATTCTCTAATTGAATTTTTGCATATATCCAAAAATCAACCTTTGCCTTCAAAATTCCTTTCCAAACTCCCCAACCTTTATTTATTTATTTATTTATTTATTTTTGTAGTCATCCAACTCCCATTTATCACAACAGTAATCATACTTTAATATGATGAAATATCTCCACAATCTTTCCCTTTCAATATAAAAAATCTTACTCCATTACCCAAGTAAAGTTGTGTTCATAAGCTTAATGTTCTTTATGCCCAACCCACCTCAGGGATTGGATGATAGCAGTTGTCCCATTTGATCAAAGTGTATTTTCGAAATCAAAATGAATAATTTATGTATTTCTTAAATAATTTGTACAAGGCCAATACACAATATTTATAATACACTCGGGAATTCTAAATATGTAAACAATCTCCTAAAAGAGTTTCTCTCAATAATATACAATGCTCTACATAAATACCTTCCTAAATTTCTCCAAGATACTCAGGATTTCTACACTCCCCCTCAAGTTGGATCACAGATATTGATCATATCCTACTTGCAGATGAAATCATTAAAACTCTGTTTGACTAACCCTTTGGTAAAGGTATTTGTTATTTGTTTCTTGGTAGGTACATAAGTCAAACAGACGGTTCCTTCTTCAACCTTCTCTTTGATAAAGTATCGGACCACTACTACATGCTTAGTCTTGTCATATTGAACTGGATTGAGACAGATACCGATGGCTGCTTTGTTGTCACAATAGAGTTTGATAGAGAATTTCACAGGGATTTGTAATTCTTCCAAGAGTTTCCGTAACCATAGTCCTTCACATATCCTTTGTGCAGCTGCGTTGAATTCAACTTCAACACTACCTCAAGCTACTACATTATATTTTTTTACTCCGCTAAGTCACCAAATTTTCCATACAAAGGTGCAATATCTGGTGGTAGATCTTCTATCTTCTATTGATCCTACCCAATCTACATTTATGAAAATTTATACTTCATTGCTTTCACATTTCTTGAAGAAGAGTCCTTTGTCCAAAGAGCCCTTAAGGTACTTGAGAATTTTGTACACAACATTTAGATGAGTCTTTTTCGGTGAATGCATGTGTTGTCTTACCACACTTACCGCAAATTCAATGTCGGGTTTGGTATGTGATAAGTAGATTAGTTTACCAACCAATCTCTAATACCTCTCTTTCTCAACTAGTATTCCGTAGTATTCAACCCTATTTACTACTTCAATTGGGGTTTCACTATGTTTGCATCCAAGCATGCCAGTTTCTGTTAGGAGATCAAGGATATACTTTCGCTGAGAGACACTGATACCCTTTTTTGATCTAGCAACTTCCATTCCCAAGAAGTACCACATTTGTCCCAGGTCTTTAACTTTAAACTCAGCGGCTAAGACTTTCTTCAATCTTTCCATCTCCACTGTATCATCTCCAATTAGGATTATATCATCATCATAGAGAATTAGAATTGTTTTCTTACCACTTTCAGACTGTTGGAAGAACATAGTGTGATCTGATTGCCCTTATCGATATCCTTGGTTCTTTATCACCTTCGCAAATCTGTCAAACCAAGCTCTAGGAGATTGCTTGAGGCCATACAGGGACTTATTTAGTTTACATACTCTATTTTCTTCATCTTTCTTACTGAAACTTGGTGGTATCGTCATGTAGACTTCTTCTTCTGACTCGCCATTTAGAAATGCATTCTTAATGTCGAGTTGCTATAGTGGTCAATCTAAGTTGGCTGCCAAGGACAGGAGGACCCAAACTATATTCAATTTTGCCACTGGTGCAAATGTCTTAATGTAGTCAATGTCATAAGTCTATGTAAACCCTTTTGCAACAAGTCAGGCTTTATACTGTTCAATTGCCCCATCAGCTTTATATTTCACTGTGAAGACCCATTTGTAGCCTACTGGCTTCTTCCCTCTCAACAAATTCATAAGGTCCCAAGTTCCATTTTTTTTTCTAAGACCCACATTTCCTCCATGATAGTTACCCTCCATTCAGAAGCCTCTAGGGCTTTTTGGATATTCTTTGGATTTTATATCCTGTCAAGGTTAGAGGTAAAAGCACGATACTCTATAGACAGAGTTTTATAAAACATGTATTTTGACCATGGATATATAGTACATGACCTAGTTTTTTTTCTGATT
This sequence comes from Malania oleifera, assembly GCF_029873635.1. Taxonomy (NCBI): domain Eukaryota; kingdom Viridiplantae; phylum Streptophyta; class Magnoliopsida; order Santalales; family Ximeniaceae; genus Malania; species Malania oleifera. The sequence continues at coordinate 47,695,369 of NC_080420.1, forward strand.
GTAATGGATAAATTGATGTCATCAGGTGCAGACTTATGAGAATAAAGCTCATGGCCATCTATTACCTGATCGGGATTGGACGTGAACTCATGGTTGCTCGGAGCTATCACCGGTTCCAACTCTCTTGGTGCCTCAAGTATGAGATTCTCCCTGTTCTTTGTTTTTAGCTTTCTTGAGTACACTAGTATTTCCTTGTTATTTTGTTTTTCTGCATCTCCTCCTGAGTTTGAGTGATCTTTTGCACATGACAGTTTAGGAAACGATGCAAGCGCAATGGGAGATTCAGTATATGACACAAATTCAACAATAGAGAAATCAAAGAACTGATCTTCACTCCACTTCTCCCCATGAAAAGAGGGCTTTTGGAAGTAATGAGTGGTTTCAAAGAATGTGACATCAAGGTCAACAAACAATTTTTTTGGTGACAGGATCTTAACATTTATAGCCTTTCTAAGTAGGAGAGTAACCAATAAAAACACACGTAATGGCACGAGATTCCAATTTATTCTGATTATGAGCATGAACATATACAAATGCAGTATTCCCAAAAAAATTTAGAGAGAAATTAGAGCAAAGCCAAGAGTTGGGAAAACATTCTTGGAATTCCTAAAGAAGAGTGACAAAACAAAGAACCCGACTAGGCATTCGATTAATGAGATATGTAGCTGGCATCGCCCCAAAAATATTCTTTCATATTTGTAGTGAACATCAATGCCTGAGCTACATCAAGAATATGCCTATTTTTGCGTTCGAAAATTCCATTTTGTTAAGGGGTATCCACACATGAACTTTGATGAACAATTCCATTTTCTTGAAGATAATGTCCTAAGATATTATTGAAATATTCTGTACCATTATCAGTACGTAAAATTTGAATCTGTGTTTGGAATTGTGTTTGAATCGTGGAGTGGAAACTGACAAAAAAAGAATGGACTTCAGCTTTATCTTTCAACAAGTATACCCAACAAATACGAGTATTGTCATTAATAAAAGTAACAAACCATTTCATGTGAGTACGATTAAGAGAGCGTGAGGCCCCCCATAAATCACTATGAATCATAGTAAAAGGTCTAGATGGTTTGTATGTGGACTTTGGAAAGGAATTACATTGGTGTTTTGCAAGTTCACAAGTCTCACATTGAAATTAAGAAGATGTTTTATTTGAACAAATGGAAGGAAATAAACGTTTTAAGTATTGAAAATTTGGATGACCCATCCTAAAAGGCCATAAAAAAATTTCATTATCCTTAGAAACAGATGCAGAATCACAAATCGCAGTTTGACATTGTTCACTCATATTAACCTCCTAAAAGTAGTAGAGTCCCTCACACTCCTTAGCACTGCCAATTGTCTTCCCCGATGATAGGTCTTGAAAAACACAATGAGAGGGAAGAAATTTAGTAGAACAATTGGTGTTCTTAGTTAACTAGCGAATGGCTAGTAAGTTGCATGATAAATTAGGAACATGAAGAACGGACTCTAGTGTTATGGAGTCAAAGAGTCGGATAATCACTTTACTTGCGACAGACGATAGTGATCCATATGCAATTTTAACTTTAAAATTTCTAGCACATGGTGAATATGATGAGAAAATATGATAGGCATTGGTTATGTGGTTAGAAGCACCAGAATCAATAATCTAAGGAGTTTTGGATCTAGAGGTTATATTCAAGGCTTGCAAAAAATTACCTCTTTGGGCTAAAGAACTTGAAGAAATATTTGTGGAAGACGAAGCTCTATAATAACTAAACGAGGTTTGGTCTACCAACTGCCTCAACATTTTCTCATCAATCTCAATTTCTCTATCTAAACCAAAAACATCAAAGTCTCACTAGACATCAAAGTCTTGTCCCCCTCCTCCTCCTCCTCCTCCTCCTCTCGACCATGCAATGTGGATCTATAGTCAGCATTATTAGGAGGAAGCCTGTGTCAGATGTCAATAAGGCAGCGGAGGACCTAGTCGACGCTGCGCTTGTGAATGTAGAAGGCCGATGGTGTAGATCTTTGAGGTGTGGCCTTCGCCCTTGACGTGGATGGGCATGTCGATGCCATTGAAGTGGTGGCGGCCAAGGAGGAGGATGGGTTCTAGCGCCTTGTAGCGGTAGAACTTTTAGAACCTAGAACGAGCACTATGACCACCAAACTTCTTGGGCTCACACCACTGGGGATCGGCAACGAGGAGGGTCCAGTCGTAGTGGACCAAATTTCCTTGATCTCCTTCTTGGACTGCTCAACGACGTTCTTTTGGTAGAAGGTGACGAGGACCTTGGTGATGCTCTGACGGAGGTTCCAATCATGATGGAGATGGCCAGATGAAGCGAAGACGCCGGTGACGAAGAGGAATCTATGGATTTCTTGAACCTTATGGAACTCTATTGGAGGACCTCGTAAGATTCAGAGGTCATTGAACCTCTACTTTGGTTGGCGGTTTTCACCGTTGATAGGTAGGTTTAATCTCCTAGCTTTGATACCATGAAATCAAAATGAATAATATTTATATTTCTTGAATAATTTGTACAAGGCCAACACACAATATTTATACTACACTTGGGAATTATGAATATGGAAACAATCTCGTAAAAGAATCTCTCTGAATAATATACAATCCTCTACATAAATACCTTCCTAAATTCCTCCAAGATACTCGGGATTTCTACAGTATGAAATTCTTAGTGCCTCTCTAAAAGAAATCTCGTTGGTGCTTCTCAATTCAATTAGCTAGCAACCTCTAAAGAAATGAGCAAAATAGACATGTAGAAGATTGGAAAAATTTACAAAGATGACTTGATCATAGTATCTCTTCCTCCCAAACATAGTAACTTGGCTTTCCATGTTACTAATCTTAATTCAATTTTCTCTAACATAGGATTCCATTTCCTTTTTGCTCCTATCTTGGCTCCTAGTGGAAATCCGAAATAAGAAGTAGGAAGAGAGTTGATTTTGCAATTTAAAATTTTGACACATTGTGCTAAATTAGCCACTGCTCCAATTGGGCAAATGCCGCTCTTTGAGGAATTAACTTTACAACCAACAACTACTTCAAAACATAGCAATAGTGCACTAAGCCCAAAATTGAAGCTCTACAAAAAATCATAATGTTGTCAGAAAAAAGGAGGTGAGAAGTATTAATACACTACAAAAAATAAGGTTATTAGTGAAGGATCAAAACCGTCACTAATAATCACAAAACCAAAATTTGTAAGTATTAGTAACGATTTTAAATTAGTTGCTATATCTATCATTACTACTAATTATTAGTCACGAATTTTAAAATCGTCACTAATAATGTAGTACTAGTGACGGATTATAACCGTCACTAAAACCCCAATACCGTCACTATAAATTCTATATTGGTTCGACACAAATTCGTCACAAATAGTAGGGTATTAGTGATGAATTTTAAAATCGTCACTAATGGTGTAGTATTAGTGAAGGATCAAAACCGTCACTAATACTCTACTATTACTAGTGAATCTTGAAACTATCACTAATAGTAGAGTATTAGTGAAGGATCAAAATCGTCACTAATACTTGGCCTTTAGTGAATGATCATAATTCATCATTAATAGTGTAATATTAGTGATGGTTTTAAATGCATCACTAATAGTTGGCCTTTAGTGAGAAATCAAAATCGTCACTAATACTTGGCCTTTAGTGAAGGATCAAAATTCAACATTAATAGTATAGTATTAGTGACGGTTTGGATCTTTCACTAATATCTATGGACAATTATTAGTGACGGTTTTCAAACCGTCACTAATAATTTAAAATAAATATTTTTTTAATCATTAATTCCTATGAAAATCTATAATCGTTGTTTTCGCATAGATAACATTAAACCATAGTTATTTAAAAGATTCATAAATTATTAAACATTACAATTCAAAATTAAATACAAATACATTATACAAATTTCGAATGTTTTATACATGAATCCTATATGTTCAAATAACAAAAAAAAAAAATACAAAAAAAAAATCAAAAGCTGCATCCGACTGTAGTGCATGGCATCGTGTTGATGTTGTGACAACTGCAAACCCTACAAATTAAGAATTATAAAAAAAAAATAGTATACGATTTTTGACCATATATGTACTATAAGTATCAATGATTTGATAGAAAAATAATCGGACATTCATTCAAAGTTAAAAAAATAAAATGATACTATTTTAAACAGCATAAGAAAAATAATCGAACATTTGATAGATACATGTATGCTATGTATCTCCCAACAATTCACAATTCAGCATATGAGTATAATTAAACAAGCAACAGAACTACCAGCGTGCAGTTCAAACTACGTTTTACAAACCTTCTAATGAGAGGAGTGTCACGACCTGCTTAATTAACTGGGTATTTATTCTTATTATTATTATTATTATTATTTTTATAATATTCTACATGCTTTGATACCATGCTGGGGGTAAACCCAACCAAAACCTAAGCAGTAAGAAGCGAAAATCATGTAACATAACCATAAATTATTACATACAATACCAGAGTTCTGAAATATTTTCCAATATATACAAATATAACCATACTCCCAAAATATCCTCAACTGGTGAGGGCTATACAAAAACATTCCCAAAAATGATACTCACTCTCTAACAGGGCACTACAGACGCCCTCTATTTGCGAGCCTGATCTGCTCGCCTACCTGGATCACCTGAAAAATATTTCAACACTAGGATAAGCCAATGCTCAGTAAGAAGAAATATGCTATTACTAGTGTGTGGCAAATGAGCTACTATATATATGAAATCTGTTTCATATAAATATGAATAATTGAGTACAAAAGTACATCACAAATAATAAAGTACACCACCCCTTTTTCCCTATTGCTTGACATATCAGTATTATGGTTATAATTCAAAATACTTCTAGTGTATATAGTAGGATCCCCATTTCTGTAAATCAATACGTAAGTAATAGTAACTGAAACTGTTTCCTATGGCTATATGTGTCATGACTTGCCCCTCATGACGAGGTTGTGCAGCCCGTAGGCTGGATTTACCCTGACTGACCAACCAGGAATAAATCACTGAACTCCATCAGTCGACCTGCCCACCTCAACCCATATCTAGATGGGGAGCCTAACCTCTTCAAGGGCTTAGGCGGTCGACTTTACCACGTATATCTGAATAGGTGGTTGCACTCATAAAGTAACATAGTATCTGTAGCAACGGTACCGTGCTCTGTAGCTACAAGTCCAACAGGGTCTGATATCATATAATATATTTCTATACATATCTATCTATTTTACCATGATTCTGAAGTAATCATAATTATCATGATGCTGCATAACGTACTAAGATCTGAATAATCATAACATGGAACTACATATTTGTAATACTGGAGTTCGTATAATCATGGTATTGAGATTCACATAATCATAGTACTTAAATCCGTAAAATCATGGTACTGAAATTCATAAAAATCATGAAACTACAACTCGTAAAACATATCCCCGTACTACATACATATTCACAAGCCACACCATAATTAATACATAATTTTCGTAAATAAATACACTGTATATTATTTAGAAATTTCCTAGCATAGCATATTTCCCTTACCTTAACTTTGAAAAGCCTCTAGGGAATACAAGCCTAACACCTGCAGGGCCTTCTACAAAACACCCTGAAACCAATATTTTTCGAAACTAAACATTAGTATTTTTCTGCCTGTATCATTTCCTATAACTATCACAAGGCCAAAAGGAGACTAAAAGGCCTTACCCTGAATTTGGGATGATTTCCAACTTCGATTTCCTGACAATCCGCTCCGGTAGAGGCGTGGAGAACTCCGCCAGGAGCATCGTAGTAGCTTCGGATCGTCGATCTGGCGACCGGTGGAGCCGAAAATGAAGAGAGAAGGGAGAGGGAGTCGTAGAAGAGAGAGAGCGGCGAGAGAAATGAAGATTAGCCTGGATTTCCACTATTTATAGGGCCAGGTTCATCTACGAGACACGTCACTTCGTCAACGAGCCCTTCACAAAATTCGTCGACGAGGCCCTGTGTTCGCCGATGAAATTCAGAGCAGCCCGAACCATTTCTCGGTATTTTCTCATCGACGAAGCTGGGAAATTTCCTTGAAATTTATAATTATTTAATATTATCTCCAAAATGCAATGTCGTCGACGAAGTCTACGGCCTCCTTCTATTTCTGTTTCTATTTCTATTTTCTCTCCCTCTAATATTTAAAATGCTATTATTCTTCGGATCACTACAAGGAGCCACCTTCTTCTAAATCAATAGACCTACTTGTTATAGATATAGAACTTTATTTTGACTAGATTTTATCTATGCTCTAGATCTTCATTTCACTAATTGGGTCTTAAGTTGGGAGTTTACTATTGTTAGATCTTCAGTTAAGGAGTTAGGAGTCTCCTGTATTACTTCTAGATTATAGTGTTTGGAAGATTTATTTGGGAGGAGGTTAAGAAAGTGTTGGAATTTAACAAATTTTCGGCAACATGCCGTCTGTAAATAGAACATTTCCCAAACTTGCAAGTCATAAAAGTTCTTCCTAGGTTTAGCTAAGCCAACAGGAGTAGTACACAACCTAGAGTCTGTCTACGCATATATGAAATTGCAGAAAAAGATCAATCAAGTCTTAATAGCACAAGCAATATAGTTCTAATATCTCCCAACAATTCACAATTTAGCATATGAATAGAATTAAATAACCAACAGAACTACCACCATGCAGTTCAAACTACGATTTACATATCTTCTAATGAGAATAGCCACCTTCTTCTAAATCAATGGACCTACTTGTTATGGATATAGATCTTTATTTTAACTATATTTTAAGTATGCTTTTGATCTTCGTTTCCCTAATTGGGTCTTAAGTTGGAAGTTTAATGTTGTTAGATCTTTAGTTAAGGAGTTGGAAGGCTCCTGTATTACTTTTAGGCTATAGTTTTTCGAAGATTTATTTGGGAGGAGTTTAAGAAAGCATTGGAATTTAATAAATTTTTAGCAGCATGTCGTCTGTAAATAGAACATTTCCCAAACTTGCAAGTCACAAAATTTCTTCATAGGTTTAGCTAAACTAACCGCAGTAGTACACAACCTAGGGTCTGTCTGCACATATATCAAATTGCAAAAAAGATCAATCAAGTCCTAACAACACAAGCTGTTAGAATTGGTGTATTCCAAAAAAGGGGGGGGGGGTGACTTGAAATTTTAAACTTTTCTCCTAGGTTGAACTAGATGTTAGCAGAATATTACAACCTAGGGTCTTTCTATACAATTCCAAATACGCCGATAAATATAATATACGAAAATTTGAATCAAGCACATCATTCACATAATAACATACACGTGCGGTAAATATAACGTGCAAAAATATCAATATACACACGATATGTTATCGGGGTTTGGCCAACTATGCCTAGGTCCCCGCCTCTAGCTCGCAAACCCGAGGATTCCACTAATAGCTCACTTAAGGGTGGAGCGGCACCGATTACAACCAGGTCAATTACCACAGGGCTGACCTCAACCTTAACCAAGTCAATTAGTAGGGCTGACCTCAACCTACACGCCTTACCAGGATGGCGCACCTAGCTTTCCTAACTGGGTCTAAGCTAGTTCGGGACTATTTCAAAGGGTTAGTCTTCCTCTTCAAGCTCGTGTCGGGAAATACAACAGTTTTTCTTAATCAATGATTTAGTACAGTGATTACGCTTTCAAGTAAAGCAGATGTGTACCCAATTACGCGCAATCACATACACCACAATATGATTTAATAAGTAGGCTCAGTGTGGTTTAAGATGTCTACCCTCAAATAGATTTACTATCGTTATAATCAGTGCGCGACAGTGCGAACACTACAATCTTTGTATCACAAGATGTATTCAATCTAAGTACTCAAAAAAAGATATCAACCAAACAATATATATATATATATATATATATATGTATGTATGTATGTATGTTTAAATCAGTAGATTTTCTCAATCGTATGAAGCTCTAGTAATGTATATGTTTGGTTTGCAAAAATAGTTTAATATTTGTATTCAACTATAGATATAAATTAATGAATATTGCAACAAAGATTTTTCCCACACAAACAAATATCTCTTCAAAGATTTAACAAGATAAAACACACTAGATATTTGAAAATATTTTGCAACCAAAAACAAATACAATCTTCTAAAGATATTGCAATGAAGGTGCAATCTTAGAAGATAAAATGAAAGTCTTCTTAGGATAGGCCTATGAGAAAAACCCCCTAAGAATACTTAGGTTTAGCTCTCAATGAATATAAATCAATCAAATATGAATAGGAGAGCAAACCTATTAATATAAATACTCAATCAACTTACAGAGGATTTAAGAAATCGAAGAAGGTAAGTACGAGTGAATGGGATTGGTTATGAGTATTATAGGTTTTGGGATTTTCAGAGAATTTCTCTTAATCAATATTTTTAATCCCATACTAATTATCCCAAATGAAGGGGTATTTATAGACACCCCTTGAAATATAACCGTTAGGGACCTATTGGAAATTATTAGAAAAGTTTTAAATCATTTTAAAATAATTAACCCTTTTTAAATTATTTTAACCACGGTAAAAAATCAAGGCAACCCGAGAGGTCCGGTCGACTAGAAACCTTTTCGATTGACCAAAGTTCATATGACTCGGTCGATCAGGACATTTTTGAACTTGGGACTCGGTCGACCCAAAGTGCATGTCCGAGGTGATTTTTCAATTTTACCGAGGTTCGATCGACCGCGACATTTTGAATTGAGTGATTCGGCCGACCAAACAGTTAGAACTTCACCTAAGGACCCTTGGTCGACCAAGTTGGTGGTATACAAATTCTTCTTGGTCAACCAGGAAGTCAAACTATTGACTCTAAGAGGGTTCGGTCGACTAGACCCTTTTGAACTACAAGAGTTTGGTCAACCGAGCTGTGGTCAACTTGTTGACCCGAACTTAGTTCAGTAGATCGGGGGCAGAAAGAATTGCTAGGGTCGGTCGATCGAAAGTGCACAAAATGTGCATTTTGGTCCTATTTTGAATCACAAACACCCTATTCAATGTTCCTAACATATATAAGCATGAGTGAGTGTCCTAAGGCCACTTTTAGGTGCTTTTGAAGACACCGAGAAAATTCGGTGTCGGTCAACCGAAGGTTAAACCCTAAGGTCATTCTAAAGTCATTTGTATTATGAGCTTATATATTTAACCATGCATATGATGTGTGTGATTATTGCATACAAAAAGCCCTAATTACTATTACAGACCAATTACACAACTGAATTAATATATTACAATTATAAACATGAATTTGTTTTCAAGCTTCACTTGCTTCGTGCCCATCTCGATCTTGGCAATTTAAGGTTCCTGCACAAAGTCTTAAACACTCATTAGATACAATGAGTATTTGTCATAATCAAAATCGGACCTATAGGGTCAACATTCTCCCCCTTTTTGATGATGACAAATACAACAAGCAAAAATATAGGGTTCAGCCTAAGAAGGCTCCCCCTCTCAATATGCATCCAATTTATTTTTTAGCAAAGTCCTTTTACCCATTATTTTTGCCCCTTTCCATCTCCCCCTTTTGGCAACAGCAAAAAGGGTCATACTAGTTAATACTTTAGGCAATGGGTGAGTATTACAGTTGTACAAGAAGAATTTTGGGGAGATTTTAAAATTTTCGGCAGAGTGCCATTTGTAAATCGGACTTTCCAAAATAAATCATGTATAAGTGTAACCTGTTTAAGTTGAAAAATTTCCTAGTAGTTTATCCACAACTACTCAAACAATTCAGTATGTTCCAACAAGAAAATAAAATTTCAATATGATCATGAAGTGGACAAATTGTGCATTACAAATGATAACCAATATAATCATGCTATAAAAATATGAAGTGTGCACACATAGACATGAGTCACTTTACAAAGTCTAAACCAATGAGAAATACCAACAATTATAGGTTAGTTAGACTCGTAAATTCCACTCAAGATTCCTTAAATAGCTGATGATTATGTGAAGATAAGATTTAAATTTTCTTTAGGTTTTCACTCATCCTTTCAAAAAGATTTTAAACTTAATTTTATCATAATCATGTTCGTGGCCAGAACAAATCCACATTTTCAAGCAATACATAGAAATGAGAGCATGATGGCTTAGTATCAAGTGTTACAAATATACAGTTAAGAATACAAATTTGTTTCTCAGGGCCCAATGATTTTAATGCTAAGTGACTCCCCCTAAGAGTATGCGTTTTAGTCCAATTACTTTAAATATATATGCACAATCAACCCCAATGAATGTAACATTTCAATGCAAATGAATCAACTGTGGCATATTGAAATTTTGCACACACAAAAGAGTATTGTTTTAGTCATTTGGGTAAATGTCGACAGGAAATTCGGCAGTATGCCGATTGTAAACAGGAAACTTCCCAAAATTTACCTGCACAAAAAAGATTCTCAAACAAGCAATATCTCAAGAGTCAGGCATGCGAGAACCTATAATCTACGAGCAGGAAATTCTCATCAACTGCATCTGCCATGCAGGAGGCATTCTATACTAATCATACATTTCAATAGAGCAGTCATTTAACAACAAGCACAGGCACATCAAAGTACTACTGATATACATAGCATAATCAAAACGGGTAGCACATTATAGTATCTGCATAAGGTGTGTGTGTGATCGTAGTGATAGTACAAAAAAAAAAAGAAGAAGCAAAAGCTATTTTATTTAAGTACAGACCAGATGATATATAATAATATAAAATAAATCAAGGCCACGCAATCTGATCTACAGGCTACTCTCTAGAGTCTAGAACTCCCCTCCATCATCACCTCCATCACCACCGTCACCGGCATCAAAGTCAAAGTCCATGGTCATCCTGTATTTCTCATCTTGCATCTCCTGAATATGATCATTCAGCTCATTGAAGCTGCTGTCATGGACCTCTCTAAATCAGTAAAACGACTCGCAGTAGAGATGGAGAACTGCTAGAACTCCTCACGAAGTGCAGTGGATGACGATGCCAAATCTCGTAGGTCTGACTGGACCGATCCTCGAAATTGTACAAATGAATCAGACAAACTGGTGATGGATACCATAAGATCCACATTTGATGGCTGCGCGGGCTATGGTGGCTCATGCGGGGCCTCTTCCTGTGTTGCTGCACCCCTAGAAGGCAACTAGATGTTGCCAACGAGCTCATACCCCATAAGTCTCGGGGTCACTCCAGAGAAAATGTTAGCAGGTCATCTTCTCTTCAGTGAAGCCACATTTAAGCGAGTGACTCCAATGGATCTAAACAACTTTTCTAGTATACCCCCGTATGGCATTATAATTCGGGGGCCAATCGTTTTGGCCATCATCCATCGGATCATCAAGCTGGGCAGATCTAATTTCCTTTGAGCAAACAAAAACCACATAATAAAGCAATCTAGAAAAGAGATGTGCACTCTAGAACATGCCTTAGGTAGGACATTATAGGTGATCAAGTGGTGCACAACTCTGGCCTCTAACGTAAACTGTCTATACTATGAGGGATGGTTTTGGCTGGCCGTGCCTGGATCAGATAGGGCCAAGTTTGCAAATGTGGCAACTGTGAAATCCTCTTCGTGAATCCAGGAATTTACCACATCTGGGCACTCAAACTCTTCACGGTCAATATCAAGGACATCTTAAAGGTATTGTGCGTCAAAACGTACATCCATCCTCAATACTCGGGTGAAGTACCCATTTTCATCTTTACCTAAATTTGCATAAAACATCCTAACATACGTTGGGTAATGATCCCCAAGCTGATAGGAAATAAATGTTTTCCAGCCTTGATATTCAAACATGTCGATCACATTTGAAAAATACTGATTCATGAACTCCAAGTCTAAGATCTTACCCAATATTGCCTCCTTAGGACGAAACTCCCGTATGTATCTGACCTTGCACCGTTTTGATATGACGTACTCATCCTCAGCATGTGCTAAGTCATGGGCTTCAATGTGCTCATTGTGGTGTGCCATGAATGAAGGATGTGAGACACAAAATCAAGGTTTGCTTGGTAATAGCAAGGAAAGGTGAAAGATCTCTCAAAATTTTTGCGCAAATAAGCTTTTATTGAAGGAAAAGTATATATATATATCGCAGCTCGGTTGACCAGAAGTAGATACAGTCGACCAACGATTGAGGTTCTTCATGCACCAACACTATTCGGTCCACTGGGGCGAATTTGAACTAAGATGGACGGTCGACCGAGAGGGAGTACTATATATGTATTCGGTCAACCAAGGAAAAACCAACAAGTTTGGTCGACCGTGGTGAATATGTTCACTGAGGTTCGGTCGACCGGAAGGTCAAAGTCAACGAGTTTCGATCGATCGGGAGCTTTTACTCATACAATGCTCGGTCGACCGAGCATAATGAAGTTTCTTGATTTTGCCTCATTTTGATCCAAAGTTCTCCCTTAGGTTCATATTTGATATGTTACAACATAAACATGATTCTTAGGGATTCTTGGTGAAGAGATATTACACAATTGAGGTACGTACCAAGATTTGACTTATTGAACGTAGATTACTTCCCTTTAAGTCCTAACTATTTCGGCACCGAGCACTATGGAGTATGTGACTTTTCTTAAACTGCTATTTGGTGATTGGAGAGTATCCTTTAGAAATGATGACATAAAGGAGCAAACCAAGGAATAGGTGACACCTCACCGAATATGATCGTGGTTTGGTAAGGATTTTCTATGGATGAGATAAACTAGAATTAAAGGTTTTGCAATTTAAACTCAAGGGGACCAATTCTCTAGAGGATACCTCTAATTTGGTTATAGTTATTAGAAGCACTCAATGTATATTAGTCATTTATGATCAATAGTGCTTTAAGCCTAGAGTAATAACTTGATTTTGATTTAAGCTTTTCATATTCAAAAGTGAGTTTAGGGTATAGTGATAATGGAACCCTAACACTCGATTTAGTGCAATGGACAACAGTGGCTTAACTTAGAGTATTATATTTAAGAATGAGTTAAGCATTTGAAAATATTTTACCTAGCAAAGATGCCTAGTCCATTTTGAAGTGGAATTTATCCAATTTTTGAATTGGCCTGCAAATCTTATGATTCTTAGTATGGCTAGAATGCATAGTGAATACATATACTAAGAATTTCCATTTTAAGCACAAACCACTTCCTAAGCCTACAATGGTCACAACCCCTAAACCTAGGAACTAAGGAAAATAACTAGAATACAGTTTCTATTTGAATCCATTTTTCCTTAAGTCCTACGGGGTTCGCTTCGCTGATTATCCATTTCATTTCCTTTTCTAAGCCTCTGGAATTTCTAAGTAAGAAATTAAACCATATGTGCCACACAGTTTTGCAAAGTAAGCAGGTAGTGATTATACGTAAAGGATTGTGCTTATTTATTTCATTTTTCTTTAGTGAGGCTAGACCGTTGGTTCTATGTAAGCAATCTGAACCCTTTTTGAAACGAGTTTCCTTTTTAGGTCCAAAGGGGTTGTTTAGGTTGTCTTTATCATTTGGGGATTTGAAAAACATTTTAGAATAATTTTAACTTTTTCTTTCTAGGCAAATGATTTTCAAAACCTTCTCCATTTTTCTCCTTTCTAGTGTGACCCGATATTCCTTCAAATCATTTAAGTACTTTGCCACCTTTTCATTTTCTTCTTTCAAAAATGTTTTCTTCTTTGATGTCTCAACTAGAATTCGATGCATTTTAAATGAGGTCATTTGTATTTTTCCATATGAAGGCATCTCATCAAATGATTCATCACATGATTTATCAAATTGAACGACACATGAATCATTGCATTCATTAATACCATCATCATCATAAGGAACATTTGAAGATTCATCACAAAATATATTATAGGAATCAACAGATGAATCATCGCATGCAATATTAACAAAACCATCATTATCTTCAATAAATGATTTAGCATGTGACACAACATAGCATTCAGCACAGGGATCATCAAAAGAGACAGAATGGGAGTCATATACCTCATTGACTGTAGATACTATATGCATATGATTTACCTCCTCCTGATCTTTTGAACTCGGAGCATTCAGAGGAGTGATCTCTTTCTCTTGGGATTCTTCACATTTCTTTTCTAGTTCATCCCAGATTTCTTTTGCAGTCTGACATGCCACAAACTTAACAAAAATATCAGAATCTAATGCAAGATATAACATGTCCATGGCATTAGAATTAATCATAGTAAAATAATTTTCATTTATTTGTACACATTTTCCTTTAGCAGTCACAAGCCAGACCCTCCAGTCCATAGATTTCAAAAATATGGTCATTCTAACTTTCCACATATTGTAATCGACACCACAAAATAATGGAGGACTGGAAAGTGACTGTCCCTCACCGAATGGGGATAAACCAAAGTGAGCCATTGTGATCTTTTGGCAAAAACGTTTAAGTCTAGTGCAACTTGGCTCTAATACCAATTGTTAGAATTGGTGTATTGGAATTTTAAACTTTTCTCTTAGGTTGAACTAGATGTTAGCAGAATATTATAACCTAGTGTCTTTCTACACAATTCCAAATACGCCGATAAATATAATATACTGAAAATTGAATCAAACGCATCATTCACATAATAACATACACGTGCGGTAAATATAAGTGCAAAAATATCAATATACACACGATATGTTATCTGGGTTTGGCCAACTATGCCTACGTCCCCGCCTCTAGCTCGCAAGACCGAGGATTCCACTAATAGCTCACTTAAGGGTGGAGCTGCACCGATTACAACCAGGTCAATTACCACAGGGCTGATCTCAACCTTAACCAGGTCAATTAGCGGCGCTGACCTCAACCTACATGCCTTACCAGGATGGCGCACCTAACTTTCCTAATCGGGTCTAAGCCAGTCCAGGACTATTTCAAAGGGCTCGTCTTCCTCTTAAGGTTTGTGCCTGGAAATACAACAGTTTTTCTTAATCAATGAAACGGTACAGTGATTATGCTTTCAAGTAAAGCAGATGTGTACCCAATTACGCGGAATCACATATACCACAATATGATTTAATAAGTAAGCTCAGTGTGGTTTAAGATGTCTACCCTTAAATAGATTTACTATCGTTATAATCAGTGCACGAGAGTGCGAACACTACAATCTTTGTATCACAGGATGTATTCAATCTAAGTGTTCAAACAAAGATATCAACCAAACAATATATATATATATATATATATATATATATATATGTATATATGTATGTTTCAATCAGTAGATTTTCTCAATCGTATGAAGCTCTAGTAATGTATATGTTTGGTTTGCAAAAAGAGTTTAATCTTTGTATTTAACTATAGATATAAATCAATGAATATTGCAACAAAGATTTTTGTCACACAAACAAATATCTCTTCAAAGATTTAACAAGATAAAACACACTAGATATTTGAAAATATTTTGAAAATATTTTGCAACCAAAAACAAATACAATCTTCTCAAGATGTTGCAATGAAGGTGTAATCTTAGAAGATAAAATGAAAGTCTTCTTAGGATAGGCCTATGAGAAAAACCCCCTAAGAATACTTAGGTTTAACTCTCAATGAAAATAAATCAATCAAATATGAATGGGAGAGCAAACTTATTAATATAGACACTTAATCAACTTACAGAGGATTTAAGAAATCAAAGAAGGTAAGTACGAGTGAATGGGATTGGATATAAGTATTATAGGATTTGGGATTTTTTAGAAAATTTCTCTTAATCAATATTTTTAATCCCATACTAATTATCCCAAATGAGGGGGTACTTACAGATACCCTTTGAAATATAACCGTTAGGGACCTATTGGGAATAATTAGAAAAGTTTTAAATCATTTTAAAATAATTAACCCTATTTAAAATATTTTAACCACGGTAAAAAATCAAGGCAACCCGAGAGGTCCGGTCGACTAGAAACATTTTCGGTTGACCGAAGTTCATATGATTCGATCGACCTGGACATTTTTTAACTTGGGACTCGGTCGACCTAAAGTGCATGTCCGAGGTGATTTTTCAATTTTATCGAGGTTCGATCGACCGGGACATTTTGAACTGAGTGATTCGGCTGACCAGACAGTTGGGACTTCTCCCATGAACCCTCGGTCGACTAGGTTGGTGGTATACAAATTCTTCTCGGTCAACCAGGAAGTCAGACTGTTGACTCCAGGAGGGTTTGGTCAGCCGGGCCCTTTTGAACTACAAGAGTTTGGTCAACTCAGTTGTGGTAAACTTGTTGACCCGAACTTGGTTCGGTTGACAGGGGGCAGAAAGAACTGCCAGAGTTGGTTGACCCAAAGTGCACAAAATGTGCATTTTGGTCCTATTTTGAATCACAAACACCCTATTCAATGTGCCTAACATATATGAGCATAAGTGAGTATCCTAAGGTCAGTTTTAGGTCCTTTTGAAGACACTGAGAAAATTCAGTGTCGGTCAACCGAAGGGTAAACCCTAAGGTCATTTGCATTTTGAGCTTATATATTTAACCATGCATATGATGTGTGTGATTATTACATACAACAAGCCTTAATTACTATTACAGACCAATTACACAACTGAATATATATATTACAATTATAAACATGAATTGGTCTTCAAGCTTCACTTGCTTTGTGCCCGTCTCGATCTTGGTAATTTAAGGTTCCTGCACAAAGTCTTAAACACTCATTAAATACAATGATTATTTGTCGTAATCAAAATCGGGTGTGACCTATAAGGTCAACACAAGCAATACAGTTTCAGTATCTCGAAATAATTCATACTTTAGCATATGAATATAATTAAACAAGCAATATAACTACCAACATGTAGTTCAAACAATGTTTTACATACCTTCTAATAAGAGGAGCCACTTACATCATCTACTCGAGATTGACACATCATTTGTTTGAACTGCACTTGCCTCTTCAGAATTGTTGTGAGCATGGCTTCAACGTTGGACACCTTGTCTTTTAATTTCTGATTATCCACTTCAACATTAGACACCATGTCTCTTAATTGATGGTTCTCCATTTCCATCGTATGCATCCGTTGAACCATGTCCTCCGCTCGAGACTCGGGATCTCGATGCACTCGTTCCATCTCAGCACGAGACACCGCACCCATAGAAGATGATGCTTTTTGGGTGATGTATTCACTTCCAATACCTTTCACCCAGCCCCCCGCTCATTCACCAAGCACCTGAGTAGTTATCTGGTAATCCGTCATTTGCTGACTCCCCTCCGAAATTGGTGCATCTCTCAACTCGACCATCTTCATCTATTTTCAGTCATGAAAATGATAAAAAAGAAGAAATAAGAATACAACTTCGATGTTTTGAATCAAATTATAAACTAAATATATTATTTGACTTATATGTTTGCCCTACACACCATTGCACCACTCCCCCAATCGCCTTTGGTGTGTTCTCCGATAAAGATCCGGAAGCAGCTCCTTTGCGCCAGTCTCGAGATCACACTACAATATCATATAAAACATCATTAATATTAATTCAAGTAATGGTCAGATAGTTTTATATATAGAAATTTCCCTTCGATGACTTATGAATAACCTCGATCCACCGCAATGCATCATAGGGAGTTTGCTGCGGTTCGCAGCATTTTTTTTCACATATAGCCTACAAAAAAAGATGTTATGACTTTTTGTTAGCAACATCAATGTGAAAAAGTAGTTATTATAATACAAACACATCACCTGATAGTGTGGGTTGCAAATATGGTGACACACCACCTCCCAGTCCTCTTGGGATATCTTATCATATGGGAGTGCTTCTGCTTGATCTCCCATCACCTGAAAATATTCGCACATTTTGGATTGATAGGTTTTAAATTTATTGCACAGTTGCATGTCCACCGCCCTCTTCACATGGTCTGCATGAAGAATGTCCATTTGAACTCCTCATGCATAGGTAATGCAGTTAGAATGTTAGATAGTTGTTTGGCTAGTATATTATAAATAATAATAAAAAAAGGTTTGGGATTACTTACTAAGATGCGCATGTAAAGAACCATGTGCTACCCTTAGCCACCTATGGTCAGCTGAAGGCGGTGAGTGAAGCATACTGTCGGCATATAATTCCAAGCTCCCGTGTCCACTTTAGGCATCAATTATCAAGCGGGACTGTGAATCCTGGAGGAATGTCGATTTGAATATGCTGCGCCGTCCTCTCCATGTGCTTCTTAAGCGTCGTGTTCTTCACTACACCATGGCCTGACCTCACCATGGATGTCAATGCTGATAGAAGAGTTAAATTAAGAACAATATTTTAATCATACACGTGATTAACCATCAGTAGTTTAAATCTATAAAAATTAATCATAACCTTACCAATGCTACTCATCATGGTGGGCAACTCACCTAGTGTTTCATTCCCAGCTATGGTATCCATGTCTGGCCAAGGTCCCGATGGCTTGGACAATGATGGTGCCGCATCAGGACCGACGTGCTCTGTTGGTGTTGAGGATGTCGAATCATCCTCATGCGATGATGTAGTCGAGAGCTTGGAATGAAGTCAGCCACGACTACCTCTGGGTGCCATGTCTGCAAAATATATGACAAGTAAATATAAGAAGTACGAATATTAGATGGATGCATAATAAATATATTTTAAGTTATATACACATGTCAGATACATGGTGACAACATAACATGCTTACCCCCCTATACGTTCTCAATATCGGTACCATCCACACTTTTTAAAGTATCTTCCTCTTCACTATAGTACTCGACCCCTATTTCATATTCCCCATTAGTTTCCTTATTGTTGAGGAAGTCAATGTGTACAGAAGGTTCAATTGTAATGTTAGCAGTCCCTATGTGTTCTACCATGGTACGAACCTTATTCAATGGTATAGGATCGACTCCTTCTTCGAAAACATTGAAAGCAGATTGCGCTGTTGCACTGAAAGATGGCTCATCTTCTTGGAATGTAGCCTTACTCGCACTCTTCTCCCTATCTGCAACCTCTATAATAGTATACAAACTTTGGGGAGGAATCTTTTTTGCCACATGCCATTCACCCTTCAATTTTGTGTCTTTAAGGTAAAACATTTGTTCTGCCTGCGTCGCTAGCACCAAAGGGTCATTTTGATGCCATGTATTGCTAAAATTGACACTGGTAAAGTAGGCATTCATGTTTATCACAGTCTTTTTATTGCCAATGTCCCACTAGGTACACTTGAATAGGTGGATTAGTCTATTGGCTCCATAGTTAAGCTCTATAATGTCATCTAACACACCAAAGTAGTCAATTTCTTCATCTCCTTTTGTGCCTAGCATTGCTACCCCATAATTTTGGGTTCTTCTATTCAGTTCGATGGACTTTGTATGAAATCATAACCCATTAACAATGCAACCGCTGTAGCGGTTAACTCATTGATCGAGGCCACATGCCAACGCGCACAAATATTTACTTGTTGTTGGTTATTTATTGTAATACATGATTTTCATCTATTAAATAAACAAGAGTTTAGATGGGTAAACTGTCAATATTGAAAATGTACATTGGTTCATACTCAAGCAGTATTTGTTACTTACACGGCTCCTAAACCAATTGAAAAATTTCTTCTTATGTCTTTCGTCAACATTCTTTTCATTTTGGGCCATAAGTTCAACTTTATGTTCGCTATATACAACAATAGTACATGTTAATTTCAACTAAGTATATAAATATGCATACGTAAATACAATGCGAAGTAAGGAGTTTAGAACCACGTACTCGATATATGGAACAGTTTCATCACAATTATTGAGGATGTGAAAATGAGCCTTTTGTAGGTTGTCCATATCAATGAAATAGTAAAACCGTGCACCGAATGACCAAACATTTTCTCGAAATATAGTGCTCCTCGGTTCTTCATACTCGGCATTAATAGCATGAACGTTTGCATTTTGCTCCTCATGAGTGAACTTTGCATCAATATCATGTAAATAGAATGAGCAAAATGCAAGACATTCACTGTTAATGTATGCCTCAATAATTGAACCTTTCGGTCGTGCCTTATTGTGCACATACCCCTTCAAAGTGGACAAGAACCTGTGCATTTTACATAACATTATTGACTTGTAGACACAAAAAAGGGGGAAAAAAAAGGACATCAAGAGACCATTATAGAAGGACTTTATAATTTACCTCTCAATAGGATACATCCAACGATATTGGACCAGTCCTCCAATTATGGCCTCCTTTGGTAAATGGACGGCTAGGTGGACCATCACATTGAAGAATGTTGGTGAAAATATTTTCTCCAGTTTGCATAGTATGATCACGATATCCTCCTTTAACCATTCAAATACGTTTATGCTCAATTTTTTAGAGCACAACTATCGATAAAAGATCCCCAGCTCAATCAGCACCGAGCAAACATCTTCGGTCAAGTGTCAATGAAAGAAAACGGGTAGAACCCATTATAGAAGGACCTGACAATAATAACTTTTCATTACTAGCATCTTCCCTTCCTTCGTGTTTATGCATCGAGCTATGTTCGACGCATATCCATCATGGAACTTCACTGATTTCAACCATTCAAAGAATTTATTCTTCTCATCCTTCCAAAATGTGTAACAAGTTAATGTCATGAGAAGTTTGTCCCCATACACAACAATAATTCTACAATAAAAATATTAAATATTTAAAATGTACAACTAATGTAACAAAAATTTGACCTTTAAACATTGAGACAAGCCCCAACAAAAATTCTGCAACCATAATGAAAATCAATTAGCATCTTATAATAACTAAAACAAAAATATAACCATGGATATACATAAAACCAGTATTACACAATAAAACTCAATAATAATAAAATAAAATAAAAAATGTCTGCATATTGGTACTTGGTGTGTGTATGTGTTTTGTGTGCAACAGTGTGTGCAACGTGTGTGTGTGTTTGCATGTCTGCTGGGGTGCGTGTGTGTGTGCATGTGGCCTGTATACAGGGGACTTACAGGGGGGGGGGGCGGTGCGAGATGCTGAGGTGGGAGATGGAGGCACAAGGTGATGGCCGGAGATGAGGGGCTGTCGTAGTGTGGTTAGTCTTAAGTTAGTGTCGTAGCGACGGTGATTGCTGGGAGCGACGGCAAAGTAGACAGCCAAGGGCAAAGGCTGCGATGGCAGCGGCACTCGGAGTGACGACAGTGGCCAAGTTGTGGCGTAGTGGAAGATCTTTCCAGCATGGAAACTCGAAAAAGATACTTCTTTTTGTCCAATTCAACTCTCACTCAACACGTTTCCTTTTTCTACTGCTCAGTGGTATCCCAAATTTCACATCTTCGATCAAACTGAGCTGCTTTAATATGTCCTCCCCACTTAGTCAAGTTAGTTACGACCTTTGTTCAGGTTTTCCATTAAAGCTTCTGACACCACGAGTTCTCCAAGGATGTCCAGGTTGTAGAAAACGAGGATGACACATAAAGCATAACTTGTCTCCATGCTTCAAGGATAAGGACCCAGCATCCTTATTATACACTGGGCATGCTAAGTAACCTTTTGTGCTCCAACCCGATAGGTCGCCATAAGCAGGGAAATCATTAATTGTCCACAACAGTTCAATATGCTTCCAAAATGTTGTCCTAGTTTCCACATCTAAAGTCTCCACACTTTTTTCCTATAGTTCTTTCAACTCATCAATTAACAGATGTAGGTAAACATCAATATCATTTCCAAGTGCCCTCAGTCTAGGAATAAGTAGAGACATATAAATAAAGGGTTTTTTCATACATTTTCATGGCGGCATATTGTATGGCATCATCATAACTAGCCACATGCTATATGGGTTGTTCATGTTACTAAAAGGATTGAACCTATCTGAAGCAAGGCCAAGTCTGATGTTCTGAGGATCACTAGCAAACCACGGATGCATTTTATCAAACTCTGCCCAAGCTTCCGAGTCTGTTGGATGGCTAAGGGTGTTTTCCTCTTAAAGATGTTTCTCTATATGGCATCTTATATTGGCAGCAGTCTTTTTGCACATGTACAATCATTGCAATCGCGGGATTAATGGACAATATCACACAAATTTTTAAGGGATCTTTTCACCCTTCTTATGATTAGTTGTATACCTCAGTTCACCACATTCTGGGCACTCGTTCACATTTTCATGTTTACCATAAAAGAGTGTACAATCATACTTACACGCATGTATTAGAGTGTAACTGAGACCTAATTCATGCATGTATGTCTTCGCCTCATAAAAGGACTTCGGAAGTGTTTCACCATCAGGGAGTGCCGCCTTAATGAGGCTTAAATGAATGTTGAATGCGCTCTTAGATAACCCATGCATTGTCCTTACATGAAGCAACTTTATCAGAAACTTTAATTTTGAGAACTTTTTACAGTTTGGATATAGGGGCACCCATGTATCCTTCACGAGATTAGCAAATGGTTTACCGAGTCAATTTAACGTACTAGTATCACAAGATATGGTACCTGTTGAAGTAGTTTCATCACCAGTATGCCACACGCTGACATCGTCCATGTCCACTACAATCCCCCTTTACAAGTCACCTAACATTTCGATTAACCCTTCCGAACTTGTATCACCACCTACTATATTTGCTCCCTCATCTTCATCGTCATCATCATCACAATGAACTACGTAATCTTCACCATGAAATACCTATGTTGTGTACCTTTTCTCCATTCCAAAGTCTAATAAATGTGTACGAACCAAATCAATGTTTTTGAATGTTATGTTTTGACATTTCTTGCAAGGACACCTTATTCTACTAGCTTTGTCTGCACGAGGACACGCGAACTCTATGAAATCATGTACCCCTTTCACGTATTCTGGAAAAAACCTACCCCGAGCATTTATCCAACTCTTACCCATGTTCATTAATTACCCAATAACATATTCAAGAAAATGGTGTTGATTGCATTCTCATAATGTTTATGATGCATGCATTTTGAATCCTATAACTAAACACCTTCCATCTAAAGGGTACAGATCCTATCTCATTTAGGAATGTTGCATTTACGTTGCGATCAATCGCTCAAATTCCTTCATCATAGTCATTATAAATTTCGACAGCATCTCCCATGGCTCTTCAAGTACACAAGATGGGGGAAGTGAACATGTTGCTAGTTTTCCATCACTAACAAATTGTCATGACACCCCACTATGCACCTAGAAAACACAAATTGAGATGTGCTCGAAATATATAATGACAATTAACAAAGCGTGAACGATGACAACAATGTAAATACAACTTCCTGAACTGTCCATATTGGACAATCCAAGAATGGTTGGAATACAAACATTACTAATCGTAAGTGAAACAAATAATTAACATGTTCAATTGATTATTATTCAACATAGTATGACTAATAATCAATTGAATTTCAATAATATTTTTGTCTCACATGTACGATGAGGCATTAATGTATAGTAATCATTCTTAAATGGGTCTAAGCTTCAATGAATACAAGAAATGACAGTAATTAATTTTGCAATTTACTTCATATGACATTTAGTTCTTGACCTTTCACTGTATTTTATACATTGTTGTTTTGAAGATATTAATGCAGCATATAAAGCATAAAGTCATAAAAGACAACTATGGCACTATCTCAAATGAGTGTGCGAGAAGGATAAAAAAAGTGAACACTTCTGCCTACCTTATCTGTGTAAGTAATGTCGCGACGTCCCAGAGTGCCTATGCTCTGGGGTGGCGAAATAAAAAATGTGGTTTAAATTTTCAGGAAAAATGGTGTAATGGAGTCGCCACTAACCTTTTAGTGTGATTAGAACATTTAATTACTACCCAATTAAGGGTAGAATTGGTCTGCGTTACCAAAGTTGGGATTGAGAGTTCGGTTAAGCGAGGGGAAGGTACAAGCACCTCCTACACGTCTGTTCTTACGAACGGTACCTAATTAATTATGAAATTATCCCAAGGTAAATTTACAAAATTTTTAAAATTACTCATTTTATGAATTTACAAAATATACGAGCAAAAAAATTAATCACAAAAATATACATAATATATATTTCCTCAAAACTAAATATACGTGAAGCCCGAAAGCTTGTACCCCTTTTTAAATCATAGGGATAAAATGAAAAATATGTAATAGTGTAATATGAAAATATTATAATAATGATAGATATATAAATTCAAATTAGAGTATAGAGCATACCATATCAAGCCTAAAAGACAAATAAAATACTAATGTATCAATTACATAATATTAAAATGATACGATACCAAATATACATTATAACCCTGAATCTAATGTACTAAATATCTAATATTACTAACATACTAAATATTTATTATTACTTAAAATCAAATATACTAAATAATATAATGTTACCTCAAAATACTAAATTACTAACTATATAATATTACTAAAATACTAAATTGTCAAATATATGTAACTACTTAAAATACTAAGCTATTAAATATGTGATTACTTAAAATACTAAACTACTAAATATATTATTACTAAAATACTAAATAACACAATGTTACAAACCCAATTAATACTTACAAAATCCTACAAATATAATAATATTTTAAAAAATCCCACGACGATACAACAATAACAAACCAAAAACCTAAATATGAAGATCAAGTATTAAAATACGAAACACAACAATAATTCTACAATAAAAATATTAAATATTTAAAATGTACAACTAATGTAACAAAAATTTGACCTTTAAACATTGAGACAAGCCCCAACAAAAATTCTGCAACCATAATGAAAATCAATTAGCATCTTATAATAACTAAAACAAAAATATAACCATGGATATACATAAAACCAGTATTACACAATAAAACTCAATAATAATAAAATAAAATAAAAAATGTCTGCATGTTGGTACTTGGTGTGTGTATGTGTTTTGTGTGCAACAGTGTGTGCAACGTGTGTGTGTGTGTGTGTTTGCATGTCTGCTGGGGTGCGTGTGTGTGTGCATGTGGCCTGCATGCAGGGGACTTACAGGGGGGGCGGTGCGAGACGCTGAGGTGGGAGATGGAGGCACAAGGTGATGGCCGGAGACGAGGGGCTGTCGTAGTGTGGTTAGTCTTAAGTTAGTGTCGTAGCGACGGTGATTGCTGGGAGCGACGGCAGAGCAGACAGCCAAGGGCAAAGGCTGCGATGGCAGCGGCACTCGGAGTGATGACAGTGGCCAAGGGAAGCAGATGGACAGAGCTGGTGGTTGGACGGCTGTCGTTTGCTGGTACGTGAGAGGATAGAGGTTTCGGCTGTGAGGTGGCCGGCGTGAACGGAGACGGTGAGACATCTGCTGGTGCGACTGAGGTCCGCTGGTGCGTGAGAGGATGGAGGCTTCGGCTGTGAGGTGGCTGTCGGAGTTGATGTGGGTGGTCGTGAGGTGAGCCAGGGGTGGTTGGAGATGGAAGGAGAGGGCTGCGTGGGCAAGATAGGGAGAGGCGAGAGAGATGAGGTGAAACGGGTGTGTATAGCCTACTTATAGGCTTCTTTCCTAAACCATAAAAGGAGAGCCTTTTTTCTTTGTTTATTTTGTTTTGTCACTTTTTGTGAGAATAATAATAATAATAATAATAATAATAATAATAATAATAATAATAATAAATAGAAAAAAATAATAACAAAAATTATAGTAAAGTAATAATAAAATAGAAATAATAAGAATGATGAAAATAATAAAAATAATAATAGTAAAGTAATAATAAAATAGAAGTAATAATAAGAATGATAAAAATAATAAAAATAATGATAATAAAGTAACAATAATAATAATAATAATAATAATAATATAGTAACCACTTTGTCATATTTGGCTTGGGTAAAAATAGGGTGTCTACAGCTGCCCCTCTTTGTAGGCTTTGTTACTTCAATGTAATTGTACGAACTCTCCTATGTTTTTTGTAACAACAAGTCTGTAAAGATAAAAGATACCTATTTTAGTCAGGCAATACAACTACCAATGGCTTTCAAGTTAATCAAGGGTTGTTTGTTTCTGCCAACCAAGGATGATTTGCGCTGAATGTAAGAATTTAGGCGGAAGTACATAGCAATCTATTGCATTGAATGTAAGAATCTAAGTTGAGGTACACAGGGATGGCTTGCTGCAAAAGTAAGAATCCAAGCCGTAGCGAATTCGATGATCCACACCACACGACACAATGATAGCTTACTTCGAATGTAAGAATCTGAGTCGTAGAGAATATAATGATCCAAGCCATAAAACACAATGATGGCTTGCTTCGAATGTAAGAATTCAAATCGTAGCGGATACGATGATCCAAGCCATAGGACACAATAATGATTTGCTGCAAATATAAGAATTCGAGTCGTAGCGGATAAGATGATCTGAGTCACAAGATACAATTATGGCTTACTTCGGATGTAAGAATCCTAGTCATAGCAGATACGATGATCCGAGTCACAAGACACAATGATGACTTGTTTCGAATATAAGAATCCGAGTTGTAGCGAATATGATAATCCGAGTCACAAGACACAATGATGGCTTGCTTCAAATGTAAGAATCTGAGTCATAGCGGATACGATAATCTGATTCATAAGACACAATGATGGCCTGCTTTGAATGTAAGAATCTGAGCCATAGCGGATACGATTATCCGAGCCACAAGACACAATAATTGCTTGCTGCGAATGTAAGAATCTGAGCTGTAGAGGATACGATATCCGAGCCATAAGACACAATAATGGCTTGATTCGAATCTAAGAATCTGATCCGTACCAAATACGATTATCCGAGCCATAAGACACAATGATGGTTTGCTTCAAATGTAAGAATCTGATCCGTAGCGGGTACAATGATCTGAGCCATAAGACAAAATGATGGCTTACTTCGAATGTAAGAATTCGAGTCGTAGTGGATAAGATGATCCAAGCTACAAGACACAATGATGGCTTGCTTCAGATGTAAGAATTCGAGCCATAGCAGATATGATGATTCAAGCCACAAGGCAAAATAATGGCTTGCTTTGAATGTAAGAATCCAAGCTATAGCAAATATGATGATCCGAGCCACAAGACACAATGATGATTTGCTTCAAATGTAAGAATCCAAACCGTAGTAGATACGATGATCCTTGCCATATGACACAATGATGGCTTGCTTCAAATGTAAGAATCAGAACCATAGTGGATATAATGATCCGAGCCACAAAACACAATAATGGTTTGCTGCGAATGTAAGAATCTGAGCCATAGGGCATACGATGATCCGAGCCATAAGACACAATAATGGCTTGCTACGAATGTAAAAATCTGAACTGTAGCGAAAACAATGATTCGAGCTACAAGACACAATAATGGCTTGCTTCGAATGTAAGAATCCGAGCCGTAGTCGATTTGATGATCCAAGCCATAAGACACAATAATTGCTTGCTTCAAATGTAAGAATCTGAGTCGTAGAGGATTTGATGATCCGATCCAACGACACAATGATGGTATGCTTCGAATGTAAGAATCCGAGCCATAGCGGATACTATGATCCGAGCCACACAACACAATGATGGCTTACTGTGAATGTAAGAATTCGAGCCATAGCGAATACGATGATCCGAGCCACTTCAAGCAGTAATAAGGTGTGAAACCAAAATTTGAAAAATAGTTACTTTATTGGGGAAATGCACTTGGGTGTAGGATCCTGATTGCAATGAACGAATCCACTTGTCATTGGGATCTGCTGCCCTAGTTTCAAAATTAATCAATGTGTGTCTGGGGTCAGCTGCCCTAGTTTCTAGGTAAATCAATGTATGCCTCGTGTCGGCCGCCCCTATTTCAGATATTAGCATAGCAAAAATTTTTCAGTCAAGGATGTCAAATGATAATGCAAAAGCTTATTCAACAAGACAAGTGTGAAGGGTGCTCCGTTACTACTTGTGATACCAGAATGCAGTGATATGTTGTTATATGTATGCATATTGCTAAATTATGATGCTAGAATGTAGTGATATGTTACTATATGTATACATGTTGCTACATGTGATGTTAGAATGCAGGGATATGTCGCTATATGTTGCTAACTTGTGATGCCAGAGTGCAGGATATGTTGCTATATGTATGCACTTATTTTTTCAATGCAATGCATGAAATATATGGTAATGCATGAAATGTATGATAATGTAAAAAATGCATGCCAATGCATGAATCTTTTCTCCCACCACGCCTGTGATCAATAACCTCATCTTTTATCTCGACCGTGTTTTTGAATTTCTGCATGAATTTGCCGCATTTGAATGAATCTGTAACTGATCTTGACTCAATTTTCTTGATTCATCCGGTCATGGAGGTGATTGACTTGGCTTAAATAAAAATCACAAAATCTGCCCCAGTTGAATGGATCTATAGTTGATCTTGACCCTATTTTCATATTCCAATCTGATAAGAAGACGCTCAAATGGGTCCCACTGAAACTCAATTCTTCTTGAATAAGCAGATCTCTAAAACCTGACATGAAATTTTCCCTAATTAGACTGCTCTTTCTCCACAGGGATCTTCTTTATAGAAACTACTGGTGATTTTGAAACCCTTTGATTATCCTTCCTCCTTTAAAGCTTTGAAGGATAGGGATATTTTTATTTATTTTTATATAATACATAATGACATGCCAATTTCCCAACGAGCCCGTAACAAACCCAATTCTGATCTTGGCCATATTTTCGAATTCCCATCTGACATAGATGTCACTAAATGTGTTCCTCTGAAACTTGGCACGACACTTGCCCCAGTAAATGCATTTGTAGCTGATCCTGTCCATCTTACATTTTCTCCACAAGGACGTTTTTTGGATTGCATCCCTAATGTTTTAAAATCTCTCTAAAATTTAAATAAATAAGTATGCAATCAGATAACTCAATCTCAATAGGAATATGGATGGAATGCACAAACTTGCTTGTCTTTGCTTTATTTTCTATGCTTGTTAAATAGGAGAACAATTTTACCAGTACTTTGACACTAATGTAACTTTGCTAGCTTAGAGAATCATATCAATGGGCAAACCATTTCCTTTTTTTTTTTTATATCCTCATAATCATAACTCATCCACTGTATCACCACTTAGAGATTCTTTCTTACTCATGTCAAGCTTATTTCAAACTCCCTATCTTGAATTATAACTAGTGTCTCATTAAGTAGTCTGATCAATATTCCAATCTCAGGGTGGACTTTAAGACACGAGACGAAATGTAGGTTTGGGATTTAGGTTTCACCAAGAACAAGGAAACTAAGGCTCGAAAATCCCATCCCATAATTAAAGTTTGTGCCCCAATTTGTGGTACAATATTCGCAAAGTACTGACCAAACTTATCATTTGAACAAGTTGCCTACGTACCTTTGTAGGATCAGGTCATTACATAGTTCAAACTCAACATTGAGTCTAAAAAATTATTTGAGACAACAACGTATACCAATCTAGTCAAGACTTTCATTTGGACCATAATGTAGGCTAAGGGTATGGGTTAAAGAAGAAAGAGTTAAATAAGGCTCAAAATCGTCGGTTTTATTAAGGGTAATTTGGTCAAAGATCACATATGTAGTATGTCCCTTATTTCTTTCTTTCCTTTCTTTTTTCTTTTTCTCTTTCTTTTTTTTCTTTCACTTTTTCATCTTCTTTTTCTTATTTTACCGCAACTTTTGCTTTTCCTTTTATGAAGGAAACTTAACTTCATTTCATTTGAATTCCATTTGGGACTGATATTTTTAAAACTGCCACAATATGGGGTGTGATCCTTTGACGGGTTAATCAAGAATTGAATTTTTAGGCTTAAAAGGGTTTGCAAGAGATTTTTTCTTTGGCTTTATTTTGGGTAGCAGAAAAATGGCCTACCATCCTTTTTGTAATGATTATTGTCTTAAATGACTTGCCAAATGCTAGGGATCCCAAACCCAAGTTAAATTTCTGGCGAATTGACTTTTAAGAAAAAACTGGTTTAACATTCAGGTTCAACTTGATTAACAAATGATAAATCATTGTTTGGTTCTCTATGGGAAAACTGGTCGATCAAGGATAGTCACCTCTTATTTTATCAAAATATAACCATTATACTCTCAAGACACCAATCCTAATTTAGAAGACAAGGACAAGAGACTTTGTTCGTCGATTTCATCCAACAAATGTGTGATAAGACTTGATAAGTCATTTCCGTCTACTTCTCCTACAACTCTTCATCATTTTGAAATCCTCACCCAATAAGACTCCTTGACAACATCTTGAAGTGGGTCCTTACTAAACTTCGACTTGGAGGCTTTTCCTTCATTTTATTTTATTTTATTTTATTTTTGATTTTTTATTTTTGATTTTTGATTTTTGCCCCATTGAATGGACTCTAAAAACCAACTATTGGCTCCAAGTCATTTGTATTGACAAAACTATTTCCTATGTCACTTTACATAAAATGCAAGCAAAAATAGGCAAAATTTGGCATAGGGTGATGATGCAAGGAAGACTCGATGAGATGAAACTGAAAGACATTCTTATTTCATTCAATTTCAGAATAATTTAAATGAAAAGCATGGATGCATTCCTTTTGTTATTACCTTTAGGTGATCAAGCACATTATTTTTGTATCACATGAGCTCACTTCTGAAGTTGAATACCAATCAATCCTTTAACCCAATGACATTAATAACATTTCAATTGTGATTAGCCAACGAGTTCCCATGATTTTAACCTTTCGTCTAGAATAGAGAGATTGTTTTTATTCTGCTCAATGATGGAACCCCGATCCTTAACTTTGCCACCTTGGCACATCAGTTTTACAGAAAATTGGGATGTGATTACCAGCTTATTGGAGATGACTATGCATGCATGGTTATGAAATTGAGTATGGGATGCATGATTGTGTTGTGCAATGGATGTTTATGTATGGGTGTAACTAGTGCAAAAATACATACAAATAGGGATATGAACATGCATGCAGCTTATCGTGCACGACTATGCGTAAAGTGCATGAATGCAATGTAACCTAAATAACTACTTTACTAGAATTCTGGAAAAATCTCTATCGACTAATGAAAGGTTTCGTGATTAAGCACACTGATTCAATTCAATTCCTCCCTTAACCATTCATTTCCTTGATGATGGTCCATGTACCTTAGATCCTACCAAGGATTAGGATATGATCTTGGTTTGGGATTAATTCGAGTGAGCCAACCCATTGGGTTAGTTCATTGTGGACATGTAGACTCTGATGTGCACTTGGACCTCAGATGTTTAAAAATATGGGTTTCAAACTATTTTCTGATGGGTTGAGGCCCGAGTTTAAAGAGAGTTGGGTTTGGATTACTTTAAAAATATTGTCTTGGATTTTTAAGTAATAGGGCCGAAGCCCCTTTTTGAAATATGGGTTTGACCCTTTTTGAAAATCAGGCCTGGGTTGGGTTTTTTGTTTAGAAAAAGGTCGGGCCTAGATTTGTCTTTAAAAAGAGTTGGATCCGAGTTATTTGAAAAGGATTGGACCGACCCATCTTTTAAAATGCTTAGTCCAAGTGTTTTATTTTTTTGAAAGAATGGGTCGTGGTCTACACTGTTGGGCTTTTCCAAAATAATGCCTAAATAGTATGCATGTCTAAAATGGTTTCAAGAGGCATAACACAACACAAAACATATATCTAAAAGACGCGGATTAAGTCACATGGAGAAGGATGTGGCTCCTATCCCGATCCAGGGTAGGTTTGTATATACGGGTTCTTCAGGGCTCTATCCTATGGAGAGAATCTTATGGGTGATCACGTGTGGTTAGGCTCTAACCCTATTGACAATAGTTTCCCAACCTGAACTCTATCTTTACCCAAAGGGTTTGGACAGAGCTCAAATTGAGCAAAGTGGTTTGCGGGTCCCATCGAGCTCTACCACGAAGGGACTGACGCTATTACACTCTTATCTAATCCTAACAGGGAAGGCTCGGGTATAGAGCGTGAAAGTGCGTGAATCCAAGTTTAGCCTAATCCCGCTATCCCACATGCATGTCATATGCTTATTCACAATTAATAACATGTTTGTTCAAACAACAAAGGAAATAAAGTGTTTACAATCAATTACATGCTTATTCAAACTATGGAAACAAGATATTTACAATTAACACACTTATTCTAATATTTTGAAAACAAAATATTTGCAATTTATAAAAAAAGATTTGGAAACAAAATATTGGCAGTTAAAATTTGGGAAACAAAATATGCACAAATAAGATGCTTTTTTAAAAAAATTTGGAAACAAAATATTTGCAATTAAAATTTTCTAGCAAAATATTTGCAATTAAAATTTGTTTATCTAAAAAAAATTTGGGAATAAAATATTTGCAATTTGGAAATAAAATATTTGCAATTACTTTGCTTATCTAAAAAATTTGGAAAGAAAATATTTGCAATTAATAAAATCTTTGCAATTAATACTCTTATCTAAAAAATTTGGAAAGAAGATATTTACAATTAATATTCTTATCTAAAAAAATTTGGAAAGAAAATATTTACAATTAATATTCTTATCTAAAACAATTAGGAAGGAAAATATTTATAATCAATGTTCTTATCTAAAAAAAATTGGAAAGAAAATATTTACAATTAATATTCTTATCTAAAAATTTGGAAAGAAAATGTTTACAATTAATATTCACAAAATGAGAAGCAACTAAGAGATTTATTGAATTTGAACTCGGGATAATTTCTAATTAATTATTGGCTCGACTCTCTATGGTCCACAGCGGAGTCACCAAGCTATCGCAACGTCCCAGAACACGTGTGCCCCGGGGTGGCGAAATAAAAAATGTGGTTTAAATTTTTGAGAAAAATGGTATAATGGAGTTGCCACTAACCTTTTAGTGTGGTTAGAATACTTAATTACTACCCAGTTAAGGGTAGAATTGGTCTGTGTTACCAAAGTCAGGATCGGGAGTTCGGTTATGCGATGGAAATGTATGAGCACCCACTACACGCCCATTCTTACGATCAGTACCTAATTAATTATGAAATTATCCCAAGATAAATTTAAAAATTTTTTAAATTTACTCCTTTTATGAATTTACAAAATATACAAGTAAAGAAATTAATCACAAAAATATACATAATATATATTCCTTCAAAACTAAAGGTACGTGAAGCCCGAAAGCTCGTACCCCTTTTTAAATCATAGGATAAAATCGAAAATATTTAATAATGTAATATGAAAATATTATAATAATGATAGATATATAAATTCAAATTAGAGTACTAAGCATACCATATCAAACCTAAAAGATAAATAAAATACTAACGTATCAATTACATAACATTAAAATGATAAGATACCAAATATACATTATAACCCTGAATCTAATGTACTAAATATCTAATATTACTAAGATACTAAATATTTATTATTACTTAAAATCAAATACACTAAATAATATAATGTTACCTCGAAATACTAAATTACTAATTATATAATATTACTAAAATACTGAATTGCCAAATATATGTAACTACTTAAAATACTAAGCTATTAAATATTTGATTACTTAAAATACTAAACTACTAAATATATGATTACTAAAATGCTGAATAAGACAATGTTACAAACCCAATTAATACTTACAAAATCCTACAAATATAATAATATTAAAAAAAATCCCACGACGATACAACAATAATAACCAAAACCCTAAACATGAAGATCAAGTATTAAAATATAAAACACAACAATAATTTTATAATAAAAATATTTAATATTTAATATGTAAAAGTTTGACCTTTAAACATTGAGACAAGCTGCAACAAAAATTTTACAATCATAATGAATGTCAATTAGCATCTTATAATGACTAAAACAAAAATATAATAAAACCAGTATTACACAATAAAACTCAATAATAATAACATAAAATAAAAAAGGTCAGCATGTGGGTACTTAGTGTGTGTATGTGTTGTGTGTGCAACAGTGTGTGCAACGTGTGTGTGTGTGTTTGCATGTCTGCTTGGGTGCGTGTGTGTGCACACATGGCCTGCATGCAGGGGACTTACAGGGCGGGCAGTGCGAGATGCTGAGGTGGGAGATGGAGGCGCGAGGTGATGGCCGGAGATGAGGGGCTACCGTAGTGTGGTTGGTTTGAAGTTGGTGTGGCAGCGACGGTGATTGCTGGGAGCGACGATAGAGCAGACGGCCAGGGGCGGAGGTTGCGATGGCAGCGGCACTGGGAGAGATGAAGGTGGCCCTGGGAACCAGATGGACGGAGCTGATGGTCGGACGGCTGTCGTGTGCTGGTGCGTGAGAGGATGGAGGCTTCAGCTGTGAGGTGGCCGGGTGAACGGAGACGGTGAGAAATCTGCTGGTGCGTCTGAGGTCCGCTGGTGCGTGAGAGGATGGAGGCTTCTGCTATGAGGTGGCTGTCGGAGTTGATGGGGGTGGTTGTCAGGTGAGCTAGGGGTGGTTGGAGATGGAGGGAGAAGGCTGCGTGGGCAAGATAGGGTGAGACGAGAGGATGAGGTGAAACGGGAGAGAGGGAGATGGGAGAATAAGGGAGCTACGACTGCCCTGCTGTGCGCGAAGAAGAAAGGGTAGGTTTTTTTTTTTTTTTTGTATTTTTCTTTGGTCTCCGCCGGCTCCCCCCACCCCTTGGCCCCGTCTGTGTAGCCTACTTATAGGCTTCTTTCCTAAACCCTAAAAGGAGAGCCTTTTTTCTGTTTATTTTGTTTTGCACTTTTTGTAATAATAATAATAATAATAATAATAATAATAATAATAATAATAATAATAATAATTATTGTAATGTAATAATAATAATATTTAAAAATAATGATAATACTAATAATAATAATAATAATAATAGAAAATAATAATAATAAGGATAATAATAATAATAATAATAATAATAATAATAATAATAATAATAATAATAATAATAATAATAGTAATGTAATAATAATAATATTTAAAAATAATGATAATAATAATAATAATAATAATAATAATAATAGAAAATAATAATAATAATAATAATAATAATAATAATAATAATAATAATATTTAAAAATAATAATAATAATAATAATAATAATAAATAGAAATAAAAATAAATAAAAATAATTATAGTAAAGTAAATAATAAAATAGAAATAGTAAGAACGATGAAAATAATAAAAATAATAATAGTAAAGTAATAATAAAATAGAAGTAATAAGAATGATAAAAATAAAAATAATAAAATAATAATAATAATAATAATAATAAATAAAAATAAAAATAATAACAATAATTATAGTAAAGTAAATAATAAAATAGAAATAGTAAGAAAGATGAAAATAATAAAAATAATAATAGTAAAGTAATAATAAAATAGAAGTAATAAGAATGATAAAAATAATAATAATAATAATAATAATAATAAATAGAAATAAAAATAATAACAATAATTATAGTAAAGTAAATAATAAAATAGAAATAGTAAGAACGATGAAAATAATAAAAATAATAATAGTAAAGTAATAATAAAATAGAAGTAATAATAATAATAATAATAATAATAATAATAATAATAATAATAATAATAATAATACTAAAAATAAATAATAATAATAATAATAATAATAATAATAATAATAATAATAATAATAATATAGTAACCCCGTTATCATATTTGGTTCAGGAAAAAATGGGGTGTCTACAAGTAACATCTACATAAAAACTAGAAATAGCCATAAAAACGTAATGATATAGTGAAGCACAAAATACAGGTAGAAACCAAAAGTACCATGTATTTTTATTAATTTCGCAAGCAATACAATGTAGATAGAAACATCGAAGCACGCGTATAATGATTCAAAAGCATGGTAAAACAAAATACATGAAGAAACAAAAAAATAAATGAAATAAAAGCAAAGGGTGCATAAGCACAGTACATAAGCAAAACAGAAAGCGCATCAAAAGATCCCAAGCATCTAGTCTATCCTAATTAGAGTCAGAATCAGAACTGGTCAAGCAAGGCGAGGCAGCTACTACTCTAGCGACGTCTCGGTCTCATGCCATTTCCTCCAAAATATGACGCAAGTTAAAGGTAAAAGGGGAGGGTTGTGGTTTACGTGGCCTGAGGATACGGAGCGACACTAGCTGGTCAGGCATGTTCGCTGAAGGCCCCGCGGCAACATCATGTGGCATGGTCAGCCTAATCATATGGAATAGCACCAGATAAGCAAGCATGTCCTCTATAAGCCCTGGGGTAACATTCCGAGACTGCTCTTTAATGGATGGCACAACAAAACATGTTGGCGGCAACTGCACATCCTCAAGAATCATCCTTGGTGCTTTCGTCTCATTTGAAATCTGTTCGTGCTCACTTAGGGCCGTTCGACCCTTGGAAGAAGACTCTCTCCTTCGTGGGTCCTGGACCCTCTGCCCCTTGGTAGTGCGTCGTGGCGAGCTTTGTTCATGGAAGCATTGACCAGGAAAGACAAAACCCTAAGATTTATGTTGAAAATAATTTTTTTTTCAGAGGGGCATACTTAACAATAACATTACGAGAAAATATTCACCCCCTACTTATTAAAAAAGTTCAACATAAATTTTATTTTAAAACTCATTTACTAAATAAGAAAAGTATGTTAAAAGTCGACTCGATTTGGCCTGACTTGATTGTAATCTTACCTAACAATAACATTATGAGAAAAATATTCACTTAATAGGCAGACGTATATAACTCATCCCTTTAACACCATTGGAGACACGTGTGGGTGTGATCAAGTGATCAATTGTGGCCAACTCAAACATAGCAAGCATACAGTAGTCATTTTTAACTTTGATAAATACAATGTGCTTAAGAAATTTTTAAAAAATATAAACAAGAAAATAATCGTATGCGTATTTTTCTAAATATAGAATATAAAAGTATGTATTTGTTAATGTTTAAGCATATTTGTGCATTTAGAAGAATTGTACAAGGAAAAAACAATAATAGGAGTAATGACTACACACTAATGCAAATCTTAACAAAAAATTTATCCAACCCATGTGATTTTCCTTATAGTTTTGGGTAAATGAAACAGAAAATGTAATCTTTTGAAAGTATCCACATTACAATCATATATATATATATATATATATATATATATATATATATATGCTTAGATGGGTTCTGAATTCAAAGGCATGTATCCATTATATTATATCACAGTTCTAAAATATACAACAGATGTGTTGGTTAGTGACTTTGAATTAGAAAATTGATAAATAATAATGATTGAATTAGAAAATCATAATAATAATGAGTCTTGAAAATGGTGAGAAATTCGAATTCAAATATATATATATATCTAGTGGAAGATCAAAAGCAATTTAATGAGATGATGCACTAAATAGGCAATTTTCAAAAATTATGGTAGTTTCCTCTTTTGAGCTTGATTTCGAACAAGTAATAGCCATTTTTGGTTCCAAGAACATTACTCATCTCATTTGGTGCTTATACAGTTATATATTTCAACATCTATTATCTCATATTTTGGAAAAGTTTTTAACAAAATTTTGGCAGCATGCCGACTGTAAAGTGAACATTTCCAAAAAAAAAATTACTTGAAAAAGAGTTTATATATAAGAGCATGAGAAAACTTAGATTCACTACCAGCATGCAATAAAAAAATCTACATCAGCCATGCAGAAGGCATATTCACAACCAGTATGACAACTCAATCTAGTATTTCACAAGAGATGCAATATAATTTCAATAAGAGCAGAAAGTCTTAAGTAGGATTTCACTATATTGTAGTGGGCTCATTTTGAAAGGCTCAAACAAGAATAAAGATATAGAAATTAAAAGTGGGTGAGACTCATTCACGTGGAAAAGTTGCTATCGTCAAAATAGTAGAAGGATGCTAGCACAACAGCATCACCATTCACCACATTGCCCCATGTTCATATGCTTGTATGTATTCGTGTTTAAATTAAAATTACTTAATTACATTAGTTTGAGCAAGCAAATTCAAGTTAGACTCAAACTCTAGTCTAATTAACAATTTAACAAGTTTAGACATGATAAAGCTACAATTGTCTCAACTTATATGTACCCTAATTCCATTATCTATGATTAACTTCCCATAGCCCTTATTTCAACTCCATTAAACTCAACTCCATAATTTTAATTTCTCTTTTAAATTTTAACTTTCAAAATTAACTTTTAATAGAAAAAATACTAAATTTCAATAGCATCACTTAGGAAGGATGTGTGTATAATGCTATGTTTTTTTTTCTCCATTTTCGTTATTGAAAACTTTGAGTTAATGATCAATCAGCAAGAGATCTAGGTCATGGACAAGGGCTACATTGTCTAGGCTAAGGAGCAGGAAATGGGAAAGAAGGGGTGAGGGGAAATTGGACAAATGCAAAAATGGGGATTTGTGGAATTGGGGGTTAGTCGATTAAAAACTTTAAAATGTGTCTGTGTGCGTGTAATAGTTAGTTAAATTTTGTTAACCGAATTTGAATTAGCTTAAAAAAAAAAAATGAAACTCAAAAACTGAAAAAATTAAAATATTCATACTGACCAGACCTAATTAAAAAATTAACAGAATTGATCTAACAATTGTTTGGTTGGTTAACTTGGTTTCTACAGAATACTGCTCACCATATTAGGAGCTAAAGTCACTTATAAGATAAAGGTGTTTGTTTGAATATTGGTCGTGTTGGGCTTTTGTGGAGCCTAGTTGCATTAAATTTGGATGATGACCCGACCTTTCTTTAATGAAAGATTTCTATCCTCGAGCTTAGTCCATGGAGCAAAGGCTTGGGCTCGTTTTGCAGCCCATTCGAAACCCTATGCGCAACAGATAAAATGATTGTTTTTTGGGTGATTAGGGTTAGTGGTTGCACTTTGCAAGAGAGCAAGAGAGAGAGCATTGTACCGCCGCAGTCTTTGTATTTTTTTCTTCCTGCTAATAATGAAATCCCTGCAACTCCATGGATGTAGGAAAAATTGCCGAACCACGTAAATATTGTCTTGTGCGTGTGATTGATTTTTCTTTGGCATGTATTCTTTCTCTATTTTATTTCTCACAGGTTTTGGGAATTTGTTCTTAATTCCCAACAACTGGTATCAGAGCCTAGGGTTAGGTTCGAGTAGAAGCAATGGCAGAGAAAGCAGGAAAGGCATTTGGAATAGAAAAGTTTGATGGCACAGACTTTGGATTCTAGAGGATACAGATCAAGGATTATCTCTATGGGAAGAAGTTACATATGCCACTTCTAGGAGAAAAACCTGCTACTATAAAGGACGAGGAATGGACTCTCCTTGATAGACAGGTATTGGGAGATATAAAATTAACTCTGTCTAGGTCTGTTGCACACAACATTGTGAAAGAGAAGACAATAGTAGATCTGATGAAGGCTTTGTCTAGTATGTATGAAAAACTGTTAGCAAATAACAAGGTACATATGATGAAGAAATTGTTTAATTTGAAGATGGTAGAGAATGCATCAGTAGCATAATATCTGAATGAGTTCAATACTATCACAAATCAATTATTGTCTGTAGAAATTGATTTTGATGATGAGATTTGTGCATTGATCGTTTTGGCTTCATTGCCAAACAATTGGGAGGCAATGAGGATGGCAATAAGCAATTCTACTGGAAAAGAAAAACTAAAGTATAATGATATACGTGATTTAATTATGGCTGAGGAGATTTGCAGAAGAGATGCGGGTGAAACCTCAGGATCTAGCTCTGCCCTAAATCTTGAGACAAGAGGTAGAGATGATGACCTAAATTTAGATCGGGGTAGATCAAAATCCAGAAACTATAATCGAAATAGAAGTACATCTAGATTTGGCCAAAAGGGACAATGCTGGATTTGCGGGAAAACGGGTCACTTTAGGAGACATTGCAAAAGCCTTAAGAAGAAGAATGAAGATGATTCTGTTAATGCTGTAATAGAAGAGATACAGGATGCACTACTTCTTGCAGTAGTCAGTCCACTTGATGATTAGGTTTTGGAATCAGGAGCTTCGTTTCATACAACTTCACACCATGAAATCATATAGAACTATGTAGTAGGAGATTTTGGTAAGGTGTATTTGGATGATGGTACAGATTTGGATGTTGTGGGTATGGGAAACATCTGGATGTCATTGCCCAATGGGTCTGTTTGGTTACTGGAGAAGGTACGACATATTCCTGACCTGAGAAGGAATTTGATTTTTGTCAGACAGCTTGTTGATGAAGGGCATGCAATGTTGTTTGCTGGTGGCACTTGGAAGGTTATAAAGGGAACTAGAGTATTGGCTCGTGGAAAGAAATCAGGTACTCTGTACATGATCTCAAGTCCAAGAGACACAATTGCAGTTGCTGAAGCAAGTACTGATACAAGCTTATGGCACCGCAGGCTTGGTCACATAAGTTAGAAAAAGATGAAGATGCTGCTGTCAAAAGGGAAACTAGCGGAATTGAAGTCCATTGATTTTGACTTGTGTGAAAGCCGAAACTTAGGAAAGTAGAAAAAGGTGAGTTTCTTGAAAAATGGTAGAACACCGAAGGAGGAAAAATTGGAGTTAGTGCACACAGATTTGTGGCGGCCTTCTCCCGTTGCATCCCTTGGATGTTCAAGGTACTATGTTACTTTCATTGATGACTCAACTAGAAAGGTATGGATTTATTTTCTGAAAAATAAATATGGTGTATTTGAAACTTTTAAGAAGTGGAAGGCTATGGTTGAGACAGAGACAGGCTTGAAAGTAAAGTGTTTGAGATCAGAAAATGGAGGAGAATACATAGATGGAGGGTTCAGAGAGTATTGTGCTGCACATGGAATCAAAATGGAAAATACCATTCCTGGGACACCACGACAGAATCGTGTGGCTGAGCGCATGAACAAAACTCTCAATTAGCGTGCTAGGAGTATAAGGTTGCATGATGGACTACCAAAACTTTTTAGGCTAATGCTATTAGTACTGCAGCTTGTCTGATAAACCGAGGAACTTCAGTTCCCATGGAGTTCAGACTTCCCGAAGAGGTTTGGAGCGATAAAGAGGTAAAGTTTTCTCACTTAAAAGTTTTTGGTTGTGTTTCTTATGTTAATATAGATTCTGATGCTTGTCATAAACTTGATGCAAAGTCCAAAATATACTCTTTCATTGGCTATGGGGATGAGAAATTTGGCTATCGGTTTTGGGATGAACAAAATAGGAAAATCATCAAAAGTAAAAATGTGATATTTAATGAACAAGTTATGTACAAGGACAGGTCAACTATAGTGTCAGATGTCACTACGATAGATCAGAAGAAATCTGAGTTTGTTAACCTAGATGAGTTGACTAAAAGTATTGTCCAGGAAAGGGGTGAAGATGATAAGGAGAATGTAGAATCACAGGAAAATCAGAATAAACCTGTAGTTGTGGTCCGTAGATCTTCCAGGACCATTAGACCTCCACTGCTATTCACCTGCTCTAAATTATCTCCTGCTAACTGATGGTGGTGAGCCAGAGTGTTATGATGAAACCTTGCAAAATGAAAGTTCAAGCAAGTGGGAGTTAGCCTTGAAGGATAAGATGGATTCCTTGTTGGGGAATCAAACATAGGAATTAACTGAATTTCCAGTAGGGAAGAAGGCTTTGCACAACAAGTGGGTATACAGAATAAAGAATGAACATGATGGTAGCAAGCGCTACAAAGCTAGATTAGTTGTCAAAGGGTTCCAGCAAAAGGAGGGCATTGACTTCACATAAATATTTTCTCTAGCTGTGAAGATGTTGACAATTAGACTAGTACTGGGAATGGTGGTTGCAGAAAATCTACATCTTGAGAAGTTAGATGTGAAAACGACATTCCTTCATGGTGACTGGAGGAAGGCGTCTACATGATTCAGCTAGAAGGGTTCATTGTCCAGAGACAAGAGAATTTAGTCTACAAATCGAGCAAGAGCTTGTATGGTCTAAAACAAGCTCCAAGACAGTGGTATAAGAAATTTGATAGTTTTATGCATAAAATTGGGTTTAAGAGATGTGAAGTTGATCACTGTTGTTATGTTAAGTTTTTTTTTTACAATTCTTACATCATTTTACTGTTATATGTAGATGATATGCTCATTGCAGGGTCTAGCATTGAGGAGATTAATAATCTGAAGAAGCAATTGTCAAAACAGCTTGCAATGAAGGATTTGGGAGCTGCAAAGCAAATCCTTGGAATGAGAATTATTAGAGACAAGGCTAATGGTACATTGAAGCTTTCACAGATAGAGTAAGTGAAGAAAATTCTCAGCAAGTTCAACATGAATGAAGCTAAACCAGTAAGCACACCCCTGGGTAGTCATTTCAAACTAAGTAAGGAACAGTCGCCGAAGACAGAAGAAGAAAGGGACCATATGAGCAAGGTGCCCTTTGCCTCAGTTATTGGCAGCTTGATGTATGTTATGGTATGTACAAGGCCCAACATTGCACATGCAGTGAGAGTTGTAAGCAGATTCATAAGTAGGCCAAGAAAGCAGCATTGGGAGGCAGTCAAGTGGATTCTGAGATATTTGTGGGGTTTATCAGATACATATCTTTACTTCACAGGTGCAAGTTTGAATTTGTAAGGTTATGTAGACGCTAATTTTGCTAGTAATAATGATAGTAGAAAGAGTACTACTAGGTTTGTATTTACTCTAGGTGGTACGGCTATATCTTGGGCTTCAAATTTGTAAAAGATTGTTACTTTGTCTACTACAGAAGATGAGTATGTTGTAGCAACTGAAGCTATAAAGGAGACGATTTGGCTACATAGTTTTGTAGCCCATTCGGAACCCTGTGCGCAGCATATAAAATGATTGTTTTATGGGTGACTAGGGTTAGCGGTCGCACTTTGTGAGAGAGCGAGAGAGAGAGCATTGTACTGCCGCACTCTTTGTATTTTTTCTTCCTGCTAATAGTGAAATCCCTGCAACTCCGTGGACGTAGGAAAAATTGTCGAACTACGTAAATATTGTCTTACGCGTGTGATTGATTTTTCTTTAGTGTGTATCCTTTCTCTAGTTTGTTTCTCATAGGTTTCGGGAATTTGTTCTTAATTCCCAACAAGTCGTTAATAGAGTAAACACCAGTAATCTACTACAGATGACTGCTTTTGTGTGCGAGTAGTACAAAGAAAGTTCCTAGTTTGTTATGCACTATTTATTTACTTTACTTGGAGTCCTTGAAAAAGTTGGGCGTCGCATTAAGTCAATGGAGGAGCATTTCAGCATTTCTTCTGTTGGTTCTGATAAAGGGCAAGGATGCTAAAAGGTTGTAGTTGTGTGCTCTTTTGCTCTTTTATAGGAAATTTAATTGGAACACAATGATTGAATTTGTGGCAAGCGTACTCTTAAATTTTGGCCAAACTTACTATCAAAATTTTAGATTTTGAGACGATACAAAATGAAATCACACCGTCAGAATGACTATAGAAGTAATATACCCATGGGAACCACAGATAATCTGCTTACCTACTTGGCTAATTTTCATCATCTTCATGACAGAACAAGCCTCAATCACCAAAAGAAGAAAACAAAAATGCAATTCAAAACAATAATTTACCTCTACCTCTGTTGATTGAACACCAAGATGACTTGTGTCCGGACAAAATATTCCTTCTTTAAGACTCCATTTACCGGTCCTCTAAAACCTAGAGATCGGATTATTGCAAAATCAAAGTACTGATGTTTTGTCTTCTCCAATCCCAAATCCTCTGTAGAAATAATTCATCAAGTAGGCGAAGCATGTGGTCAGATGTGGTTCATCGAGCAAAAGATCAGATGCTCTCCTCAATGGGGGTTTGCTCCGTTCAGTGTCGCGACCTGAAGAAGGGAGGGAGGAGTAAATCAAGACCAGAAGAAGAAATGAGGGAGGAGGAAAGAAGGGAGGAGGGGAAAAGGGATATTGGGAAAG
The DNA here is from genome assembly GCF_029873635.1 of Malania oleifera. Lineage (NCBI taxonomy): Eukaryota > Viridiplantae > Streptophyta > Magnoliopsida > Santalales > Ximeniaceae > Malania > Malania oleifera. Next base: position 47,739,200 of record NC_080420.1, read on the forward strand.
TCTTCCAAGCAAATCTATTGGTAATTTCAACACTTGTGTTTGAATCCTTGCAATATTTTGTGAACCCTGGCTAGTAGATTCAATCACATCTTTAAATAACCCTGTTGAATCCATAGATTGCAACATTGGTACTTGTTAGCTTAAATCAATTAGATGAATGTTTGCTAACAAAGAACTTATATTCTTGAATATTTGAATAGCAACTTTTCAGCATATAACTTGATTCCTTTGTGAAAGAACCAATTGGAACTTAATTTCTAAACAAGTCATACACGTTTTTCAAAATCCTTGAACATGTGAAATATTTCATAACTTATGGTGCTTATGTTCGGATAACTAAATTCTTAATTTAAACTGTTTTGAGTGTATGTACTTGTGTGAGGGTTAAATCGTAGGATTAGGTCAATCCATCCAGTCCTACATCACATTATCTCACCATCCACTCTCAATTCACTCTCATATTAAGTTTTCCCACTTGGTCAAGGCAATTTAGAGATTCACTCCCTCTCCATCTTTCCCATACTTTAGATGGGCCTGCAGGCGTACTCATCCAACCTATTGCGAGTCTATATTTTTGGCCATTTACTCTAGAATTTCTTTAGTATTTCATATTGTCTTCGAGTCAATACAATCTTTGGTGTGTGCTCAAGTTTGAATGTTGATAACTTCGTATTTATAAAGCCAAGGTTTTACTATAATATACTTGTCTTATTAAATATTCATAGTCAATTAATATCAATGAAATTCATAAATCAGTTGAGCATTAGTCATTATACAACTACAATTAATTTAGACATAAGACGTCCAATAAAATGTTGTGTCTAACATCTCAAATTTCAATTTTACTTAAAATTTCAAAAGTTTAAAAGCTATCATCCATATACTTCTCACAATAATCTTTACTTTCAATGGAAAAAAGAATTTGTTAAGACGACAATATATTCTCAATAAATACAAATACAACTAAAAACAAATCAATTTCAAGAAAACAAACTAGAATTACACATTTCAAAGACCAAATCAAAGACAAAAAATATATTAAACCTAGTAAAGCAAGTAATAGAAGCTTAATTCTAATCTCTATACTCCAAAAATAATTTTTAAGAAAATACCAAATCATACACACACATACATAGTCGCACGCACACACACACACACACACACAACCATACGCACACACGCACACACACACACACATATAGTCCTTTGTTGAAGAAGAAGAAGAGGAGGAGGAGGAGGAGGTAGAAGTCTTACCTAAGAGCGGCGAAAGCGGCGATAGCAGGAGAGAAAGACAGTGGAAACGAGCGGCGACACGGTGGGTGGCGACTCGAGACTCAGTGGCGGGAGGATGGTACTGTACACAGAGAGGAGGAGTGAGGAGTAGGAGGGAGAAGGAGGGAGGAGATGGCAGGAGCACGACGCGCGCAAGAGGAAAGAGGGAATTTGGGGAAAGTGTGGGAAAATATGTGGGGGTTAAGGGATTTAGGGTTTTGAGTATTAGTGACGGTTTCAAAACCATCACTAATATTATGAAATAAATTATTTTCATTTTTTTAAAATAAAAGAAGTATTAGTGAAGAATTTTCAAATTTGTTACTAATAAGGGGCTAATAGTGACGAATCTTCAAATTCGTCACTGATATTGTGAAATAATTTTTTTTTTAAATGAAAGAAATATTAGTGACGGTTCCCAAATCTGTCACTAATAAGGGGCTAATAGTGACGAATCTTCAAATTCATCATTAATATTGTGAAATAAATCTTTTTTTTTTTTAAATAAAAGAAGTATTGCGACGATTCCCAAATCTGTCACTAATAAGGGGCTAATAGTGACGAATTTGAAGATTCGTCCCTACTATTGTGAAATAAATCTTTTTTATTTATTTAAATAAAAGTAGTATTAGTGACGGTATCTAAATCCGTCACTAATAAGGGACTAATAGTGACGAATTTGAAGATTTGTCACTAATATTATGAAATAAATTTTTTTCATTTTTTTTTAAATAAAAGAAGTATTAGTGACGAATTTTCAAATCTATCACTAATACATGTCTAATAGTGATAAATCTTCAAATTCGTCGCTAATATGGTGAAATATTTTTATTTATTTTTTTAAATAAATGAAGTATTGGTGATGATTCCCAAATCCGTCACTAATAAAGGGCTAATAGTGACGAATTTGAAGATTCGTCAGTAATACTGTGAAATAAATCTTTTTTATTTAAAAAAATAAAATAAAAGTAGTACTAGTGACGGTTTCCAAATCTATCACTAGTAAGGGACTAATAGTGACGAATTTGAAGATTCATCACTAATATTGTGAAATAAATATTTTTTATTTATTTTTAAATAGAAAAAGTATTGGTGACGAATTTTCAATCTATCACAAAGAAAGGGCTAATAGTGACGAATCTTCAAATTTGTCATTAATAATGTGAAATAATTTTTTTATTTTTTTAAATAAAAGAAGTATTAGTGACGGTTCCCAAATCCGTCACTAATAAGGGGATAATAATGACGAATTTGAATATTTGTCACTAATATTGTGAAATAAATCTTTTTTATTTTTTTCAATAAATAAAGTATTAGTTACTATTCTCAAATCCGTCACTAATAAGCAGCTAATAGTGACGAATCTTCAAATTCGTCACTAATATTATGAAATAATTTTTTTAAAATAATAGTAGTGACGGTTATTTAATCATTACTAATAAGTGTCTTTTATTGACGGATCTAATTCGCCACTAATACTGCAGAAATCATCTCTAATATTTTTTTCGAGATAATTTCTGCACAAAAAATGTTTTCCCGCGATATTTTTTACTTTTTAGTTACAAAACTATTTGTGATGGTTTCAAATCCGTATAGCAACCGTCACTAATACGACTCTATTAGTGATGGATTTGAAACCGTCACTAATAGTTCCGTCACTAAAAACCAGTTTTTTTGTAGTGATATGACCAAGATATCATATTTACACCAGTAATTGATTTGAGCTCATTTTCCTTTTTCAACATTTGACTCAATGCTTTCATTGTTATGGAAAGTAAAGGAGGAAACAAGGTCACCTTGCCTAAGACCTCTGATGCTCTTAAAGAACCCTAAAGCTTCACCATCGGTAATAATAAAGAAGGATGATGTAGAAATGAAAAACTCAATCCATTTTCTTCATTTTAAACCAAACCTTTTTTTCCCCATTATATCCAACAAGTTACTCCAGCATGTATGATTAAAAGCCTTCTCTAGGTCTAGCTTGCATAAATAACCCTTCACAATATTTTTCTTCCAAAATTTATGCATTTGTTGGCCATTAAAGATGCCTCAAGGATTTACCTTTTGTTAATTGTAGCAATGTATCAATGGAGTCAACTCTCAAAATAAGGGTGTTGAATCTTCGAATCGGTTCAACTAAATAGTAAACTCAAGATCATATAAGGGGGTAATCTATGCGATGATAAATGGGTCGAAATATACTGTGCAAATTAATGCGCACAAAATTGATTATTACAACACAGCAATTATGATGAACAATACAAAAGCACAATCATAGAAATAGTGAAAGCAATAAACACATGACACAATAATTAACGTGATTCGACAGAATGCCTACGTCCACAGAAGCAAGCGGCGACTGAAATTCACTATCTATCAAAACTAGGACTACAACATTGTATTGATGCTAATCCTACACTGTTGGAATTGGTGTGATCCCAAGAGGGGGTGAATTGGGTTTTAAAACATTTTGACTAAATTAAGCATTTTGTCAATTCACCACAAATCATATCTCATCCAATACACAAGCGTATATGTAAAATAATAAAATGATAAATGAAGACATACAGGTATGCAGTATATCTTATTTAAATCAAATGTGTGTATACAAATAATTATGACGTCAAATAAATATTCATACACACACTGAAATTAAAGTACATAAATTTAAATAAGATAGGGAAAGAGTGACACACAGATTTGTCATCGAGGTTCGGTCAAACCAACCTACGTCCCCGCTTTGGGCATACCCCCTAAGGATTCCACTAAACTTGCTCACTTAAATAGGTGGATGAGAAGTTGTTTACATCCTCTCCTTAAGGGGCGAGGAAAACCCTAGTTCAATTTTCGGGCTAAACTGAAGTAATCTCACTTAGGGGGCTGAGACTCCCTAGTTCAATTGTTGGCTGAACCCAACCGATACATGAAAAACATTTTTGTACATATTAAAATGCTTCTAAATACAAGTAGAGATGTACAACGTTTAAGCTCATAAAATATGCACTCTCTAAAGAGATGAAATAATGCTTAGTGATAGGGTGTTTTTCTCAAAGTGATATTTTCAGTCTTTCTAAACATGTATATCATAAGCCCTTAAAGATTTAAACTCTATAAAAAATTTTCTTCAAAAATATTTATCAACCAAATAAACAAGAGAAATTCAAAGATTTACTCTCTAAATGATTTTCTAAAAATATGAGTTTAAGTGAGAGCATATGCACTTTGATAAAATAAAAGCTACTCAATCAAAATGAATACACTCTTTCAAATGATTTTCAAAAATAACAAAGAGTGTTGGGAGAGTATAAGATTTACCCCATAAAAGATTTTTGCAATAAAAACATGTTTTGGGGGAACTTTGAATAGGATAAAATTAGAGAGAAAAATTGGCTAATCAAAGTTACAAATTTTGACAAATGAATGGGTATATATAGTTTTTACGAAAAATATGACCGTTGGGACACGCTGGCCATTATTAAAAAATATTTAATCAATTTTTAACCCCAATTACCCTTAATTACCTATGGTAAAATTTGGCCAACTCGAAAGTTTTAGTCAACCGAGCGATAGACACTAGGGGTGAGCATAATTCGGTTAAAACCGAATTAACCGGATTAACCGCCCGAAATTGGCCAGTTCGGTTCGGGTAAAAAAGTTAATTCGGTCGGTTCGGTTAAAAATTTTAAAAATCTCGGTTAATCGGGTTCGGTTCGGTTAATGGTTAAAAAAACATCGGTTAACCGATTAACCGAAATTTTTATAATAGGCCCGCGGGCGGGTGACTCGGGCTTGGCCCGCTTGGCTGCTTGGGGCTTGGGGCCTGGGCCTAGTGGGAAAAAAAGCCTCCGTGCGGCAACTTTCGGGCCTCCGGCCTTCACTTGTTTCACTAATTCACTCCACACTCACGGTCCACAGTCCACACTGGCACACTCCACACTCCACGAGTCCACAGCACCAGGCTCCACAGTACACGACTCCACACTCCATAGAGGCACACCGCACACGCACAGCTGCACAGACACACACAGACTCACACTCTCACAGACTCACAGTGGGGAATCGGGGATTTGGGGATTAGAGTTAGGGTTTATCATCGCTTCCTCAGTCCTCTGTTCCTCGGTTTCTCTGTGCTCCGCCGAGTGCTGATCTGTCCCGCAGGCCGCGCCGTCGCAGCTCTCCTCTCGGACCTCTCCTGCCTCTCCATCGGAGTCGTCGGACATTCGGACCACCTTTGGAGGCTTGGAGCCTCTCGTCTCGGTCCTCACTAAGTTACTCCTCAGCGTGACAGCGTCTCGGACTCTCAGTCTCAGCCACCAGTGCACCACCTCGCCGTGACCTCGCCGTGCAAAGCCGGACCCTAGTGGGCAGTGGCAGTAAGCCAGTAAGTCAGTAACTCCTCCTCCTCGTCTTCTTCTTCTTCTTCTTCCACTTTTGTTATTATATTTATGTGCATTTTTTGGGTTTGTTATTAATAAATAAGGTATTTAATTAAGCTGGATTTTGTTTTTTAATTTTTTTGTATAATTATCAATTTTAAATAAAATTGGTTAAATTCGGTTAAAATGGTTAACCGAATTACCCGTTCGGGTAATTCGGTCGGTTCCAGTTCGGTTTGCACGGCCAATTCGGTAGGTTCGGTTACTATTTTTGTTTAACCAAAATTTTTGGTTAATTCGGTTAATTACCCGAATTCGGCCGAACCGACCGTTTGCTCACCCCTAATAGACACATGAGAAAAAGTAACTTTTCCGTGTTCGAGTGCCCGAGGACAGGCTCGCGTGGTTGAACAAGGTGATTTTCCAAAATGTCCGAGGTTCGTTCGGTTGGACTTAAGTTCGGCCTGCCAACCTACTCAGTTCGGTTACCCCGAGGTGAAAATGAACATGAAGTTCGGGCACTTAGGGAAGATGGAAAAAATTACGGCCAAGGATCGGTCGATGGAGGAAGTTCAACTCATTTTGGTTTGGTCGCCTGAACCAAGTCAAATTTTTTACTAGTTAACACTTCATTCGATCGAGGCATTTTTAATTTTCCTCATTCGGTCACCCGAATCCTTTTCAAACTCAACATTTTAGGTCCTTTCTGAGTTTAAAATTATATGTAGGGACCTAGGGTCTTTCTGCGGCCTAGGCTTTTTTAAAATAGCCCAAAACTCCGACGTCAGTCGACCGAAGGTCAACTGAAGTTAGGTTTGGTTTCCTATAGTCAATCTATGGTCCTATCTAAACATTAAGTCGCATCATGCAACATGTATACAGTTATTACTCACCAAAATATAAAAATTAAATACATACACAAATTAAAACAAATATGTCTTCTTCTTCTTCGCTCTTTTGACAACCTAGAATGCGCCTGAGTGTATAGTCTTTACGTCCTTCAAGGCTTCCATTTCCAGTCTCCTTATGTGTGTGTTGAATTATAACATGTTCAATCACTAAATACACACATAAGAAACATATGCTTGTCAGCATCAAAACAAGAATCGGACTCAAAAAGTCAACATACACGTATAGACGGATTAGAAAGTTCTCTAAATATCCCTGTATCAATACCTGGAGGTGGATTTGCCTTTGAATCCCCAAATTACTGATCTTCTCTATTCAAAATTGAAAAGTAGCGCTGAACAAAACCATCGACTGATTTAGAAAACTGTCAACGGTTTCTTATTGAGCCCGAAACCATCATTATAACCGTCGATGGTATATGCAAAATCGTCAATGGTTTCTTCCTGATTCTAAAACCATCAATGTAACTGTTGATGGTCAATGCAAAAACGTCAACAGTTTTCTTCTGCATACCAGCTTCTGTATTTTTTTTTAGCATGCTTTCTCTGTACATGTGTTCCACTTAATATGAGCCCCATACTACAATAATTTCCACCTTGGTGAATATTTACCCCTTAGGAGAAAATGAAAACATAATTTGCAATTCCACCTGGGACAATAGGTTGGGACGCCTCCCATCTAACATATGGAGACATTAATCAAGTCCGAGTAGTGCTTGAACTTGTTATGGTAACAGACTTTGTCAACATGTCTGCTGCATTCTCAAAAGTGTGAACTTTCTCAAGCAATAGTTCACAAGAAGAAACCAATTCCTTGATCATGTTAAACCTCATATCTATGTTCTTGGTCCTCGCATGATACACCTAGTTCTTCGCCAAATAAATGGCACTCTAACTAGTATAATGCAACCGAACTCCACCTTATTGAATACCAAACTCCTTGACCAATCCTGTAAGTCATAATGCTTCCTTGGCAGCTTCAACCACTGTCATATACTTTGACTCGATTGTAGATTTTGCAACTAGAGACTGAACCATGGACCTCCAGAAAATAGGCCCTCCCACAAGGGTGAATACATACCCTGTGGTAGACTCCTATCATCCAAGTCTCCTACATAGTCTGCATCCACATATCCTACAACTAAAGGATCACCATGTTATCTGCCAAACACGATGTCATAGTCTGTAGTACCTGTCAAGTATATGAAAATCAACTTAACTGCATCCTAATGTTGTTGACCCAGATTTGAAAGAAACTTGCTCACCACACTAACAGCTTGTTCCAAGTCTGATCATGTACAAACCATAGCATACATCAAGCACTCCACTACACTAGCATATAGAACCTTTGACATGTCATGGAATTCATCATCTGCCTTTGGGTACTGGGAGGTAAACCATCCAAAATGGTTTTCCAAAGGTATATTCACCGGTTTTGCATTATCCATACTGAACCTCTCCAACACCCTTTCAACATAGCTATGTTGAGATATCCACAATCTCCTAGCAGCTCTACCCCTATGAATCTCCATTCCAAGAATCTTCTTGGTCGCACCCCAATCTTTCATGTAAAATTCTTTGCTCAACAAGTTTTTCAAATTGTTGACCTCAGTCATGCTCTTTGCAGCAATCAACATGTCATCCACATAAAGCAACAGAAATTTGATTGAACCATCATCAAGGCTCTTCACATAAACACGGCAATCATACTCATATCTCTTATAACTAATCCAGATCATGTAAGAGCCAAATTACTTGTATCACTGCCTCTAGACTGCTTTAGCCCATAACGTAATTTCCTTAATTTACAAACCAAGTGTTCATTTATAGGATGACTGAACCCTTCTTGTTGTACCATGTAAATCAACTCCTCCAAATCACCATGAAGAAACACTGTCTTTACATCCATCTACTCCAAATTCATATCGAAATGTGCCACCAATCCCAACACTGCACTGATCGAATTGTGTATGATCACAGGGGAGAAGATCTCATCATAATCAACCCCTTTCCTCTATGAGTAATCCTTTACTGCCAGATGAGCCTTGAATTTTTCCCTTTTTTTTTTTTTCTGATACTGTTGCTTTCTTCATATACACCCATTTGCCTCCTATCGCCCTATTCCTCTCTAGAAGCTCTACCAACTCCCATATCTGGTTCTTATGTAGAGACTCTATCTTCTCCACCATAGCACCTATCCATATATTTTTCTCTGGCTGTGCATCGCCTCTTGAAAAGTAGTAAGATCCTCGCTACTAGTAATGAGTGCATAAGAAACTAAATCCTCAAATCCATACCTAAAGGGCGGCTTGATAGTGTGTCTATGCCTATCTATAGCTATATTTTGATTCTACTGTTGGTCTCTTGAACTAGGACTCCCTACATTCTGAACATCGTCATCTATAGTTTCTAGCTCAACCTACACCACATGCTCGTTGCTGGTGTAGTTTTTTGGCACTTGTTTCTCTTTTTCCTAAGTACGTTGTAACATGTCTTTCTCATCAAAAACCACATCTTTACTGATCACCACCTTGTTTACCTTCGAATCCCACAACTTGAACCATTTCACCCCTTTCTGATACCCTAAAAAGATGAACTATCTAGACTTCGCATCAAGCATTGATCTCTCCTCACTAGAAACATGCGTATAGGTTGGACATCCAAACACTCTCAAACTAGAGTAGTCTACCACACTTCCTGTCCACACCTCCTCTACTACTTTCCCATCTAGTGCTACCTTTTATGATATGTTAATCAAGAAACACGACATATTTACTACCTCTACTGAGAAGTTCTTTACAAGCCCTACATTCAACCTGAAACACTGAGCTTTTTCAAACATTGTTTTGTTCATCCTTTACGCCACACCATCCTGTTGTGGTGTCCTGTGCACTGTGAAGGGTCTCCTAATGTCATGTTGCTCGCATAACTCCATGAACTTTGAATTTGTGTACTCACTACTATTGTCGGACCTGAGGCATTTTATTTTCCTCTTGGTTTAGTGTTCCACTTCAGCTTTCCAAAAATTGAGCTTGGCAAACATCTCTGACTTTTGCCGTATGAAGTACTCCTGGACCTTTTGTGAGTAATCATTAATAAAACTCATGAAATACATATTTCCTCCCCATGATGCTACCCTTATTGGCCCCCAAACATTTGAATGAATATAGTCAAGAATTCCCTTCATCTTGTGTGTGGCTATCTTGAACTGCACGCTATTCTATTTCCTAAGAACACAAAACTTTTACAAATTTATCTTGCATGTTTTGACATTATTCAATATATTTCTCTTATGAAGCTATATCATTCTATGTTCACCCATATGCCCTAACCGCATATGCCACAAAATAGTACTATCCAACTCAGACTATGTAGTTGTAGCTCCACCTACAACTGTGGTGCTTAGTAGTGTATAGATATTTCTTACTAATTTTTGTCCCTTTATCACAGTTAGTACACTTTTACTCACCTTCATTACCTCACTTGCAGACTTGTAACTGAACCCATTACAATCTTAAGTGTCCAATCAAATTAGATTCTTCATTAACTCCTGTATATGCCTAACATCACACAACGTTCTCACAACACCATCAAACATTTTAAATTTGATATTCCCTATTCCAAAAATTTTGCATGAAGCATCAATTTTGCTTCTCTCACGTTCCTGGCTATCATTCACCACAAGCCCTTCACCTTGTGAATTCTCATCGCTGACTTTCTTCCTCCGATGAAATCGTAAAAGCACACTTGTGATCTCCTCCAATTTGAGAGTTTCCTTTCCCCACATTAGAGTCGTAACAAAATTTTCATATGTAGGAGACGCAAGTAGGGAATTCATCAGCATCAATGCCTTGGCTTCGTCTTCAAACTTCACATCAACTCAATTCAAATTACCATTGATATGATTGAACACGATGATGTGCTAGTTTAGATCTGAAACCTCTAACACCTTAATTACATATAGTTTCTATTTAATATAAAGCTTGTTTGTCAACAACTTGGACATATACCGACTTTCCAGTTTCAGTTAAACAACCACCGATGGTTTCTCATCCACGACTTGATATATCATGTCATCAGCCAGACACAACCTAATAGTCGCAACAACCTTCGCTTCCAATTCCTTCCAACTCATGTTGCCCATACCTTTCGACTGCCTTCCATATAATGCCTTCACTATACCCTACTGCACTTACAAATCCTTAACCCTCCTCTGCCATAGTCTAAAATTTTTCAATCCATCAAACCTGACAATGTCAAACATCGTAGAAGAAATCCCAACCATTGTAATCAATAGCTCTGATACCAATTGGTCGAACAATTTAATGTGTGTAGAACCGATCGTTACAATGTAGCAATTAAGATAAACAATATGAAAACAACAAAAATAATGAAAACAATAAACACATTATACAAGAATTAACATGGTTTGACAGAATGCGTACGTCTACAGGAGCAAGCGGCAGATGAAATTCACTATCTATCAAAACCAGAATTACAACATTGTATTTATGCTAACCCTACATGTATAGAGGGATTAGAAAGTTCCCTAAATACCCCCTGTATCAATCCTCAGAAGATTTGCCTTCGAATTCCCAACCTATTGATCTTCCCAATTAAAAATTAAAAATTGCGTTGAACAAAAAAGTCAATGGTTTCTTATTGAGCCTAAAACCGTCGATGTAACCATCGATGTTATATGCAAAACCGTCAACAATTTCTTCCTATGCCTTAAACCATCAATGTAACCATTGATGGTCTATGGAAAATTGTTGACAATTTTCTTCTACATGCCAGCTTCCTTGTTTTTCCTCAACATGCTTTCTCTAAACATGTGTTCCACTCAATGAGTCACATACTACAACAAATATAGTCCAACAGAGTCGCCACTAACCTATTTTTACCCTAGGTGAGGTTAGAACACTTGTTCAATATACTACCAGTTCATTGGTTGTTGACTTTATAGGTCAGGCTTAGTTTTGATAATAACAATACCTGTTATATTTAATGGGTATTTGAAGTTATGTAAAGGAACTCAAATTGGCAGATCATAATGCACAAAGAGAGAGTAAAGTTGAAGACCCAATTTTTATTGTATTTCATTTTTATTCAAAGGGTCTGTAATAGTAATTAGGTTCTATGGTTTGTAATAATCACACACACATCATATGCATGATCTAATAAGAAAGCTGAAACCAAAAATAACTGAAATAGAACCTAGAAATGACCCTTTGACACTTACTCACTCACTTGTATGTGTTAGTCATTTGAATAGGGTGTTTTTTGGCTGAAAAATGACCAAAATGCACTAAATGTGCATACTCGGTCGACCGAAATTTCATGTACAATTTGCTCCCGGTCGACCGATCAAGGACCAGGTCAACTGGTTGACCACAGCACGGTCGACTGAACTCTTGCAGTTTATTTGACCCCGGTCAACCGAACTACCCTGAAGTCAACTTTATTGACTTCTTGGTCGACCGAGATTATATTGTATATCACCAACCTAGTCGACTGAGCGACCCAGTTCAAAATGGTCCCGGTCGATCGAACCTCGCAAAACTGGAAAATCGCCTTTGCACATACGAGTCCGATCGACCAAACTCACAGTTCATTTCATGCCCGGTTGACTGAACCCCAAGAACTTCGGTCAACCAAACTTGTCCTGGTTGACCGATGCTCTCGCTTTGGTCCGAATTTTTTACCGCGGTTAACTTTGTTAAGTGGGGTTAATTTAATTAAATAATATTAAATCTTTTCTAATAATTTCACTTGTGTCCTTAACGATTATAATCCAATGGAAGTCTATGTTAGAATTGGTGTATTCCCAAGAGGGGGGGTGAATTGGAATTTAAAACTTTTTCTCCTAGGTTAATCTATCCTACAACAGTATATACACAACCTAGGGTCTGTCTATTCAATTTCCAAATGTGTAGATAAATATAATGTGAAATTTAAGTCATACGCATCATTCACAAATAACATACATGTGCGGTAAATATAAAGTACGGAAATATAAATGAACACATGATATGTTATCGGGGTTCGGCCAACCGTGCCTACGTCCCCGCCTCAAGCTCGCAAGGTAGAGGATTCCACTAATAGCTCACTTAAGGGTGGAGCGGCACCGTTTACAACCAGGTCAAATTAACACAGGGCTGACCTCAACCTTAACCAGGTCAATTAGCGGGGCTGACCTCAACCTACATGCCTTAACAGGACGACGCACCTAGCTTTCCTAACCGGGTCTAAGCCAATCCGGGACTATTCCAGGGCTAGTCTCCCTCTTCAGGCCCGTGCCTGGAAATACAACCAAAGTGTATTACAATGAAATGGTACAGTGATTGTGCTTTCAAGTAAAGCAGATATGTACCCAAGTTCGCGCAATAATATACACCACAAATATGATTCAATATGTAAGCTCAATGTGGTCTAAGATGTCAACTCTCAAATAAATTTACTATCGTTGTAATGAGTGCGTGAGAGTGCAAACCTAAATGATCTTTGTATCACAGGCTATTCAATCTAAGTGCTCAAACAAAGATATTATCCAAACTTCATATATTTCAATCAACAAGTTTTCTCAATATATATATATATGTATATGAAGCTCTAGCAATGTATAAGTTTGGTTTGCAAAAAGAGTTTAATCATTGTATTCAACTATGGATATAAATCAATGAATATTGCAACAAAGATTTTTCTCACACAAACAAATATCTCTTTAAAGATTTATCAAGACAAAGCACACTAGATATTTGAATGTATTTTGAAAATGTTTTGCAACCAAAAATAAATGCAATCTTCTTAAGATATTGCAATGAAGGTGCAAATCTTAGAAGATCTATCAAAGTCTTCTTAGGAAAGACTTATTAAAAAAGTCTCCTAAGAATACTTAGGTTTAGCTCTCAATGAAAATAAATCAATCAAATATGAATGGAAGAGCAAACCTATTAAATATAAACACTCAATCGACTTACAGAAGATTTAAGAGATCGAAGAAGGTAAGCATGAGTGAATGGGGATTGGATATGAGTATTATAGGATTTGGGATTTTTAGAGAATTTCTCTTAATCAATATTTTTAATCCCATGCTAATTATCCCAAATGAGGGGGTATTTATAGACAACCCTTGAAATATAACCGTTGGGGACCTATTGGGAATAATTAGGAAAGTTTAATGACCTTTCAAATATTTTAACCCTGCTTGAACCATTTAATCGCAGTAAAAAAAATAGGAGCAACCCGAGAGGTCCGGTCGACCAGAAATGGTTCGGTCGACCAGGACTCAAATGGCTCAGTCGACCAGGGGACTTTTGAACTGAAAGGTTCGGTCGACCAGCGAGGGCGATTTTCCAAACTCCGAGGTTCGGTCGACCGGGGCATTTTGAACTGCCTGGTTCGGTCGACCAGACTGCTGGGAATTCTCCCGAGGACCCTCCGGTCGACTAGGTAGTTGGAGTACAAAAGTGGTCGGTCGACCGGGAGGTCAAAATGTTGACTCCCAGGTGGTTCGGTCGACCGGTAAGAAATGAACTATGAAGTTCGGTCGACCGGGCCTTGGTCAAACCGTTGACCCAGGGATGGTTCGGTCGACCAGGCCAAGAATGAACTGTTTTTGCCGGTCGACCGAAAGTGCACCAAGTGTGCATTTCGGTCTCGTATTGACCCAGGCAAGTCCTATTCAAGTGTCTAACAAACATATGTGTATATGTGTGTGTCCTAAGGTCACTTGGGGTCCAATTTGAAAGCACCGAAAAAATCCGGTGTCGGTCGACCGAAGGGCACCCTAAGGTCTTTCTAAAGTCTGTCGACACCCCAATTTTAACCAGGCCTTTCCGAGGAGACCTCATGTCAAAACCTTTCCACATGGTTTGTGGACCCCACTTCTCCTGGTACGCTAGCTTGGATTCCTACATCCGATGCACGTTACCCTCTTTGGAACGCTAGCTCGGATTCCTACATCCGGTGCACGTTACCCCCTTTTGGTACGCTAGCTCGGATTCCTACATCCGATGCACGTTACCCGCTCTAGTACGCTAGCTCGGATTCCTACATCCGATGCACGTTACCTCTTTTGGCATGCTTGTGCCTGCTAGCTCGGGTCCCTATAACCCTTAAATGGCTTGTGGACCCCATACATCTTTTTAGGTCCCACATGGCTTGTGGGCCCCACATATCTCAAATTGGGCCCCACACGGTTTGTGGACCTCACTTCTCCTGGTACGCTAGCTTGGATTCCTACATCCGATGCACGTTACCCTCTTTGGTACGCTAGCTCGGATTCCTACATCCGGTGCACGTTACCCCCTCTGGTACGCTAGCTCGGATTCCTACATCCGATGCACGTTACCTGCTCTGGTACGCTAGTTCGGATTCCTACATCCGATGCATGTTACCTCTTTTGGCATGCTTGTGCCTGCTAGCTCGGGTCCCTATAGCCCTTAAATGGCTTGTGGACCCCACACATCTTTTTAGGTCCCACATGGCTTGTGGGCCCCACATATCTCAAATTGGGCCCCACACGATTTGTGGACCCCACTTCTCCTGGTACGCTAGCTTGGATTCCTACATCCGATGCACGTTACCCTCTTTGGTACGCTAGCTCGGATTCCTACATCCGGTGCACGTTACCCCCTCTGGTACGCTAGCTCGGATTCCTACATCCGATGCACGTTACCTGCTCTGGTACGCTAGCTCGGATTCCTACATCCGATGCACGTTACCTCTTTTGGCATGCTTGTGTCTACTGGCTCGGGTTCCTATAACCCTTAAATGGCTTGTGGACCCCACACATCTTTTTAGGTCCCACATGGCTTGTGGGCCCCACACATCTTTTTAGGTCCCACATGGCTTGTGGGCCCCACATATCTCAATTGGGCCCCACACGGTTTGTGGGCCCCACTTCTCCTGGTACGCTAGCTCGGATTCCTACATCCGGTGCACGTTACCCCCTCTGGTATGCTAGTTCGAATCCACATATCCGGTGCCTTGCTAGCTCGGGCTTTTGTAACCCTCAAACGGCTTGTGGACCCCACATGGCGCGTGGGACCCACACATCTCCGATGGGCTCCACACAGCTTCTAGAACCCTCATATTATTATTATTATTATTATTATTATTATTATTATTATTATTATTATTATTATTTATTTATTTTAATTTGTCAAATGCAAGCATACGTTGTTCGCTCCCATCATCACTCACCACATGTCATGTTTCTTCCCTTTACCAATCTTCCCATACTATATTCCCTTCATAATTCTTCATCCCATACTTTGTTCCCCCATCATCACTTCACCACATGTCATTTTCTTCCCTTACCAATCTTTACCATACTATATTCCCGTCATAATTCTTCAATCCCAATACTTTGTCCCCCCATCATCACTCACCACAGGTCATGTTCCCTCCCTTTATCAATCTTCCCATACTATATTCCTTTCCCATAATTCCTTCATCCCATACTTTGTTCCCCCCTCATCACTCACCACATATCATGTTTCTTCCCTTTATACCAATCTTCCCCATACTATATTCCCTTCATAATTCTTCATCCCCTTCTTGGCCCCTGGCCCCCCCCATCACACGCACCACATTTCCATGTTTCCTCCCTTTAATCAATCTTCCCAATGCTATATTCTCTCATTATTCTATCCCATACTTTTTTTCCCTCCATCATCAACTCACCACTGTCTGTTTCTTCCCTGTACCAATCTTCCCATACTATATTCCCTTCAGGATTCCTTCATCCATACTTTGTTCCCTCCATCATCACTCACACATGTCCATTTTTCCCTTTTAATCTTCTTCCCATGCGAATTTCCCTTCATCATTCTTCCTCCCTACTTGGTTTCCCCCATCATCCCCCCTATGTCTTCTTTCCTATGCTTGCCCCAAGCTATCCGATAACATAGCCCTCTTATTTCACGCACAATGGGGGACTCTAGTGGTGGGTAAGGAGAAGATTTCAAATATTGAAGTTTTCTATCACTAGTTTGTGAAGTTATTTTTTTTTTTTGAGTAAAAATCAAGAGTCGACTAATCCCGTTTCCTATCGGTGTTGAGTCACCCCTGTGAAGATCAACCCCGTAGTGCCCTCAAATCAGAGCTCCAGAACAACTCTCGGAAGACTTTTTAGACGGGCCCTAGTAGACTCATCAGCAGGAAAAGAGCCCGTAGCAAAAGGAAAACGAAGAAGATCAGGCGATCGATGATCCCTTTTCCTACCGTACCGGGTCACTCCATTTTACGAATTTACTCCCTAGTGACTCAAATCAAGGAACTCAAAAACACCCTCGGGAAGGCGCTGTAGAGCTAACCTTGCGGATTCACAGACAGGAGAAGAAGACCGAAGAGAAAAAACGATAGGTAAGACTCAATGAACTTTCTCTTCCTATGTTTACATTTCCGTCCCCCTTTCCCTAGTCGGCC